>NW_024428114.1:0-40455 GCF_017562075.2 Anopheles merus | reverse complement strand
CCGCGCGAAGTACCGACGAACCCTTCGGCTACGTCGGATGCTGTCGGTTACCAGACAACACCGAGTACCTGTGGCTGGCGTACTGCGCCCAGCGTAAGGACCGAGCTTGCACAACATCTCTCCCTGTTTAATTGAGCTGATAGGCTCCAAGCCGACGGGAGAAGTCTTCTAACGCAAGAAGACCTACGTGGCACGCCTATCTGCTGCTGGTTCGTACCTTCTGTAGGATGGGACCTTCGGTCTCCAGGCCTGCTGCGGTTGTGGTGTGTGTGGAGGCCGCAGTGTGTTGGGATGTCTCAAATGCAGGACTGATCAGTAAAATGGGTTGCCCTTGGTGGTGATTTGTGCCGCTGCTGCACATGCCTCGCAGGAGGCCACATAGCGTGCTATGTCGCATCCAACTTAGGCCAATATACGTAAGCTACGTGCAACCGCTTTCATCCTCTGCATTCCCGGATGTCCTCGGTGTAGTTGATTTAAACAGCGATTGCGCAGCTTCCGGGATGACTACTTCTCTCAAAAAAGAATGCAGCCATCCACGTTGGTCAGCGATTCCCTTCTATCGTAGAGCCGTGCAAGATCTGTTCCGTAAGCTACGTCGCGAGGCCAACCATCTCGCACGTACTTGTAAACCTTCTGGAGCGACGGATCTTGCTGGTGTAGAGTCAATGTCTCTGAAACGATAGAGAATGTTAGTAAGGCATTTACGACAACTGACCTGAGATCCTGCTAATTCGATGCTTGCTACGATGTATTCCGCTCTGGTTTCGCATGGTTTTGTATGAGGCGAGAAAGAACGTCGGCGTTGCCAAAAGAACCAGTGGGGATGTATTCGATGGTCATGTCGTAAAGCTGAAGTGTTAATGCGAATCTCTGCAATCGATAGCGTATACGTTGGAATCCACTTTTGCTTCCAAAAATTCGCACTAATGGCCGGTGGTCGGTTGCAAACGTAAAATGTCGACCGTATAGCATCCGATGGAATTTCGTTACAGCAAAATATGATGGCGAGACCTTCTCGATCGATTTGGCTGTAACCCTTTCAGCCTTACTCAGCGCTTCTAGATGCGTGTTGCACCACCTTAAGAGATCCATCAGGAAATTTGTGACTAAGCGTTGCCCCAAGTCCAATAGAGAAGCATCGCGCCGAAACCACAATGTCAAGCTTCGGGTCATAATGTGTGAGCAGGAGGTCTGAAGAAAAGAACGGTTTTGAAACGCTCGAACACTTTTTGGCATTCGGTGTCCATTCAAATGTGTTACTGTTGTGTACAGAAACGGTGCAGTGTACCGCGACTCGATGCTGTCGTGCAACTGACAGCATCCGACGTCCGAATGACCGTTAAGGGCTTCGGGAGCGATCGGGTACCGAGGGTCGGCACTCGATCATATGCCGCGACCCGACACGCACCAACAGTCTTGTAGCATATATGTTATTTATATTAGAATATAAGTGGTTGACACAGAAGAGCCGCGTGTGTCTTTAATATCCTCAATTGTGCACCTGTCCGAAACACAAAAGTTACCATTTTGCAGCAATTTGTCCATTGGGTAACGCAGATCTCTAATACTTGGGATGAACTTTGCATAGTAGTCACCGCACCGATGAACGATCGTACTCCTGAGATATCTTTCGGTGGAGGCAGTTTTTTAATGGCTTCGATCTTCAACGGGTCAGGTCTGAGGCCTTGGCTGTCTATAATATGCCCTAAATAGCGGATTTGTGGCTTATTGAACGCACACTTTTCTGACCGTATTGTAAAGCCGTAGTCTTGTATGCGTTTAATGTTTCCTCCAGGGCGATGTCGTGCTCTTCTTGCGTTTTACCACCGAAATCACGTCATCCATATAGGCTGATACTCCGTTTATGCCGGCGAGCATCTTGTCCATGATCTGCTGGAATACTCCCGGTGCTACTTTGATGCCTGGGGGGAGTCTATTGTAGTGGTAAAGGCCTCGGTGAGTGTTAATCGTGAGCAATGGCCGACATCCTGTCTCTATTTGCACCTGGAGAAACGCATCTGAAAGATCGAGTTGTGTAAATATTTTGCAACTAGCCAGTTTAGAAAAAATATCCTGTGGTAACGGAAGTGGATACTCATGCGGGTGTAAAGCTGCATTCAGACCGGTCGAATAATCGCCGCATAGTCGTATCTGTCCGTTAGCCTTCCTGACCACAACGACTGGTGCTGCCCAATCCGAGTAATCGACAGGTGATATAATGCCCAAGCCTTCCAACCGATCGAGCTCCTTGTTGACAATCTCTCCATTGCATACGCAACGGGGCGCTTGGGACGAAACACTGGACGGGTATCTTTTCGTAGCTGCAGATGAACGCTGGCTTTGGTACAAATCCCCGTGCCATGGAATACCGACGGAAATTGTCTCCTCCCAGGACCGTGGATCTGCTTCTTTAATGTTGTTGCAAAAATTATCCATCGGGATCGTTCCTAGGGCGAAAAGATTAACCATGTCCGCTCCCCACAACGCCAACTCCATTTTGGACATCTTATGGTAGCTCGCTTTGTACGGTTTGCAATGGACACGTTCGCTATGAACTCACCTTCCAGTCTGAGGACGTCACCGGATGCTGCTTTGGCTCTTACCGTTACTGGTGTCAGATATGGTTTACCCAACTGCTTCCACATGCGCTGGCTGATAACCGAGATATCCGAGCCGGTATTCAATTGTAACCTTGCTGATTTATTCTCGATCTGGATTGTCACAAATTTTCTGTGCTGCTGGACACTGCAAACGTTGACTCGTACCACTCTGGTTGCTGCGGATGGTCGCTGGTAAAATTTCTTAGCCTCGTGCGGCGCGGTGTGAGGAAGCGCAATGTCCCTCTCGATGACCGATGCGACCGCAATCACGACACTTGTGCGCCTTGTACGTGCATTCCCTGGACCAATGCAATGCACCACAAAGCCAACACGGATTACGGGGTTTGGAACCAGTGCTTCTGTCAAACGGTTTGGAGTTTCTCTCGTCGTTCCTCTGGTACCACTGCTTATCTCCACCCGCATGGACCACGTGCACACGTTCGCTCGTATCGGTCGCGATCATAGCACTATCCGCTTGAACTCGTGCTAGCCGGTGGCAATCTTCTGCTAGCTGCGCTAGGGTTGCATCTGTGCGCTCTTCCATGCTAGCAAGCTGCCTGACACGAATATCACGATCACATTCATCCTTCAATCCGCATACCAGGACGAGACATTTGAATTGCTCTTCTGTCATAGATGCAAATTCAAAATCGACGCATGCGCGGTTTACTCGGCCGGTAAATGACAAAAGATCCTCGGAGCGCGATTTGGTGATGCTCAAACATTTATACCTCTTGCTTAGGGTCGACTCCATTTTGCCAAAAAGCACCGTGAGCTTTTCCACCATTTCTGAAAATGAAAGGTCACGGGGGGCACGCGGTAAAATGAAATTGGTGAAACGAGCATACTCGCCTGCTCCTAACTTTCGTCAAGGAGTCGAACTTTTGCTGCGTCGTCCAAACGGGATGCATCTTGCGCGAAAAGGTCATCGTATCGCGCGTACCATGACTCAAATGTGATGTTGGCTTCCGCATCATGATGAACTCGGTAATATTGCCAGCAAGAGCTTCGAGGATGAGCTCCGGATTGCTGGGTTTCGCGGAAGGTTGAAGCTCACTATAATGGGTCACTGGTGTAGGTTGCTGCTGTTCCCGTTGCTGCATAAGCTGAGAAAATAGTTGCTGCTGCTGTGACATTTGCTGCTGCTGTTGGGCCATTTGCTGCTGTAACGATGTTGTTTGCAACGATGGCGCATTCTGCGATGGTGGTGGATGCTGTATGAATGCTGCGTTCAGGACACCATTCTGCGACAGCCGTCTCTGCTCCTCGGTGATCGGCGTCTCTTCGGGGCTTAACATTCTACGGCGTTTTCGCGGAATTGTTGCACTTAAAAAAAACGTTGACTGGGTTCATTAACTCGTCGCCACTTTTGTGTTTTGGTACTATATGCTTTTATTCGACAAAATAACTTTAGTAAACTAACACATTAAAAATTGTACACATATAAAAAGACGATACGCGGTAGAAAACACGTCCTGCTACGACGGCACCGCGCGAAGTACCGACGAACCCTTCGGCTACGTCGGATGCTGTCGGTTACCAGACAACACCGAGTACCTGTGGCTGCGTACTGCGCCCAGCGTAAGACCGCGCTTGCACACATCTCTCCCTGTTAATTGAGCTGATAGGCTCCAAGCCGACGGGAGAGTCTTCTAACGCGAGAAGACCTACGTGGCACGCCTATCTGCTGCTGGTTCGTACCTTCTGTAGGATGGGACCTTCGGTCTCCAGGGCCTGCTGCGGTTGTGGTGGTGTGGAGGCCGCAGTGTGTTGGGATGTCTCAAATGCAGACTGATCAGTAAAATGGGTTGCCCTTGGTGGTGATTTTGCCGCTGCTGCACATGCCTCGCAGGAGGCCACATAGCGTGCTATGTCGTCATCCAACTTAGGCCAATATACGTAGCTACGTGCAACCGCTTTCATCCTCTGCATTCCCGGATGTCCTCGGTGTAGTTGATTTAAACAGCGATTGCGCAGCTTTTCCGGGATGACTACTCTCTCTCCAAAAAGAATGCAGCCATCCACGTTGGTCAGCGATCCCTTCTATCGTAGAGCCGTGCAAGATCTGTTCCGTAAGCTACGTCGCGAGGCCAACCATCTCGCACGTACTTGTAAACCTTCTGGAGCGACGGATCTTGCTGAGTGTAGAGCTCAATGTCTCTGAAACGAATAGAGAATGTTAGTAAGGCATTTACGACAACTGACCTGAGATCCTGCTCTAATTCGATGCTTGCTACGATGTATTCCGACTCTGGTTTCGCATGGTTTTGTATGAGGCGAGAAAGAACGTCGGCGTTGCCAAAAGAACCAGTGGGGATGTATTCGATGGTCATGTCGTAAGCTGAAGTGTTAATGCGAATCTCTGCAATCGATTAGCTGTATACGTTGGAATCCCCTTTTTGCTTCCAAAATTCGCACAAATGGCCGGTGGTCGGTTTGCAACGTAAAATGTCGACCGTATAGCATCCGATGGAATTTCGTTACAGCAAATATGATGGCGAGACCTTCTCGATCGATTTGGCTGTAACCCTCTTCAGCCTTACTCAGCGCTCTAGATGCGTGTTGCACCACCTTAAGAGATCCATCAGGAAATTTGTGACTAAGCGTTGCCCAAGTCAATAGATGAAGCATCGGCCGAAACCACAATGTCAAGTTCGGGTCATAATGTGTGAGCAGGAGGTCTGAAGAAAGAACGGTTTTGAAACGCTCGAACACTTTTTGGCATTCCGGTGTCCATTCAAATGTGTTACTGTTGTGTACAGAAACGGTGCAGTGTAACCGCGACTCGATGCTGTCGTGCAACTGACAGCATCCGACGTCCGAATGACCGTTAAGGGCTTCGGGAGCGATCGGCTACCGAGGGTCGGCACTCGATCATATGCCGCGACCCGACACGCACAACAGTCTTGTAGCATATATGTTATTTATATTAGAATATAAGTGGTTGACACAGAAGAGCCGCGTGTGTCTTTAATATCCTCAATTGTGCACCTGTCCGAAACACAAAAGTTACCATTTTGCAGCAATTTGTCCATTGGGTAACGCAGATCTCTAATACTTGGGATGAACTTTGCATAGTAGTTCACCGCACCGATGAACGATCGTACTCCTGAGATATCTTTCGGTGGAGGCAGTTTTTTAATGGCTTCGATCTTCAACGGGTCAGGTCTGAGGCCTTGGCTGTCTATAATATGCCCTAAATAGCGGATTTGTGGCTTATTGAACGCACACTTTTCTGACCGTATTGTAAAGCCGTAGTCTTGTATGCGTTTAATTGTTTCCTCCAGGGCGATGTCGTGCTCTTCTTGCGTTTTACCACCGATAATCACGTCATCCATATAGGCTGATACTCCGTTTATGCCGGCGAGCATCTTGTCCATGATCTGCTGGAATACTCCCGGTGCTACTTGATGCCTGGGGGGAGTCTATTGTAGTGGTAAAGGCCTCGGTGAGTGTTAATCGTGAGCAATGGCCGACATCCTGTCTCTATTTGCACCTGGAGAGAACGCATCTGAAAGATCGAGTTGTGTAAATATTTTGCAACTAGCCAGTTTAGAAAAAATATCCTGTGGTAACGGAAGTGGATACTCATGCGGGTGTAAAGCTGCATTCAGACCGGTCGAATAATCGCCGCATAGTCGTATCTGTCGTTAGCCTTCCTGACCACAACGACTGGTGCTGCCCAATCCGAGTAATCGACAGGTGATATATGCCCAAGCCTTCCAACCGATCGAGCTCCTTGTTGACAATCTCTTCCATTGCATACGCAACGGGGCGCTTGGGACGAAACACTGGACGGGTATCTTTTCGTAGCTGCAGATGAACGCTGGCTTTGGTACAAATCCCCGTGCCATGGAATACCGACGGAAATTTGTCCTCCCAGGACCGTGGATCTGCTTCTTTAATGTTGTTGCAAAAATTATCCATCGGGATCGTTCCTAGGGCGAAAAGATTAACCATGTCCGCTCCCAACAACGCCAACTCCATTTTGGACACTCTTATGGTAGCTCGCTTTGTACGGTTTGCAATGGACACGTTCGCTATGAACTCACCTTCCAGTCTGAGGACGTCACCGGATGCTGCTTTGGCTCTTACGTTACTGGTGTCAGATATGGTTTACCCAACTGCTTCCACATGCGCTGGCTGATAACCGAGATATCCGAGCGGTATTCAATTGTAACCTTGCTGATTTATTCTCGATCTGGATTGTCACAAATTTTCTGTGCTGCTGGACACTGCAAACGTTGACTCGTACCACTCTGGTTGCTGCGGATGGTCGCTGGTAAAATTCTTATGCCTCGTGCGGCGGTGTGAGGAAGCGCAATGTCCCTCTCGATGACCGATGCGACCGCAATCACGACACTTGTGCGCCTTGTACGTGCATTCCCTGGACCAATGCAATGCACCACAAAGCCAACACGGATTACGGGGTTTGGAACCAGTGCTTCTGTCAAACGGTTTGGAGTTTCTCTCGTCGTTCCTCTGGTACCACTGCTTATCTCCACCCGCATGGACCACGTGCACACGTTCGCTCGTATCGTCGCGATCATAGCACTATCCGCTTGAACTCGTGCTAGCCGGTGGCAATCTTCTGCTAGCTGCGCTAGGGTTGCATCTGTGCGCTCTTCCATGCTAGCAAGCTGCCTGACACGAATATCACGATCACATTCATCCTTCAATCCGCATACCAGGACGAGACATTTGAATTGCTTTCTGTCATAGATGCAAATTCAAAATCGACGCATGCGCGGTTTACTCGGCCGGTAAATGACAAAAAGATCCTCGGAGCGCGATTGGTGATGCTCAAACATTTATACCTCTTGCTTAGGGTCGACTCCATTTTGCCAAAAAGCACCGTGAGCTTTTCCACCATTTCTGAAAATGAAAGGTCACGGGGGGCACGCGGTAAAATGAAATTGGTGAAACGAGCATACTCGCCTGCTCCTAACTTTCGTCCAAGGAGTCGAACTTTTGCTGCGTCGTCCAAACGGGATGCATCTTGCGCGAAAAGGTCATCGTATCGCGCGTACCATGACTCAAATGTGATGTTGGCTTCCGCATCATGATGAAACTCGGTAATATTGCCAGCAAGAGCTTCGAGGATGAGCTCCGGATTGCTGGGTTTCGCGGAAGGTTGAAGCTCACTATAATGGGTCACTGGTGTAGGTTGCTGCTGTTCCCGTTGCTGCATAAGCTGAGAAAATAGTTGCTGCTGCTGTGACATTTGCTGCTGCTGTTGGGCCATTTGCTGCTGTAACGATGTTGTTTGCAACGATGGCGCATTCTGCGATGGTGGTGGATGCTGTATGAATGCTGCGTTCAGGACACCATTCTGCGACAGCCGTCTCTGCTCCTCGGTGATCGGCGTCTCTTCGGGGCTTAACATTCTACGGCGTTTTCGCGGAATTGTTGCACTTAAAAAAAACGTTGACTGGGTTCACTTAACTCGTCGCCACTTTTGTGTTTTGGTACTATATGCTTTTATTCGACAAAATAACTTTAGTAAACTAACACATTAAAATTGTACACATATAAAAAGACGATACGCGGTAGAAAAACACGTCCTGCTACGACGGCACCGCGCGAAGTACCGACGAACCCTTCGGCTACGTCGGATGCTGTCGGTTACCAGACAACACCGAGTACCTGTGGCTGCGTACTGCGCCCAGCGTAAGACCGCGCTTGCACAACATCTCTCCCTGTTAATTGAGCTGATAGGCTCCAAGCCGACGGGAGAGTCTTCTAACGCGAGAAGACCTACGTGGCACGCCTATCTGCTGCTGGTTCGTACCTTCTGTAGGATGGGACCTTCGGTCTCCAGGGCCTGCTGCGGTTGTGGTGGTGTGGAGGCCGCAGTGTGTTGGGATGTCTCAAATGCAGACTGATCAGTAAAAGGGTTGCCCTTGGTGGTGATTTTGCCGCTGCTGCACATGCCTCGCAGGAGGCCACATAGCGTGCTTTGTCGTCATCCAACTTAGGCCAATATACGTAGCTACGTGCAACCGCTTTCATCCTCTGCATTCCCGGATGTCCTCGGTGTAGTTGATTTAAACAGCGATTGCGCAGCTTTTCCGGGTGACTACTCTCTCTCCAAAAAGAATGCAGCCATCCACGTTGGTCAGCGATTCCCTTCATCGTAGAGCCGTGCAAGATCTGTTCCGTAAGCTACGTCGCGAGGCAACCATCTCGCATGTACTTGTAAACTCTGGAGCGACGGATCTTGCTGAGTGTAGAGCTCAATGTCTCTGAAACGAATAGAGAATGTTAGTAAGGCATTTACGACAACTGACCTGAGATCCTGCTCTAATCGATGCTTGCTACGATGTATTCCGACTCTGGTTTCGCATGGTTTTTGTATGAGGCGAGAAAAGACGTCGGCGTTGCCAAAAGAACCAGTGGGGATGTATTCGATGGTCATGTCGTAAAGCTGAAGTGTTAATGCGAATCTCTGCAATCGATTAGCTGTATACGTTGGAATCCCCTTTTTGCTTCCAAAATTCGCACTAATGGCCGGTGGTCGGTTTGCAACGTAAAATGTCGACCGTATAGCATCCGATGGAATTTCGTTACAGCAAATATGATGGCGAGACCTTCTCGACCGATTTGGCTGTTGTTGGGAAGGAATGACTAGCTACCTTGAAACATGTATGCACCTTGTTGAAATGTCAAAACAAAAAGGAATAAGAATAAAACAACTCTCTTGAACTTCGACCAGCAAGAAGGTAGTGTTGTGCGTCGCTTCTCGTCTGGCATCCGAAATACATGAAATACCAAATAATCATCAGGTTATGGGCCCAGTGCATCCCACCGTATCCCAGGTATCCCAGTAATCCGATAGTTGCTTTAATTTCACAAGGAATTCACCAAGGTAAAAGGTGTGTATTTAGCTGTGAAATTGTTCCGGTGTGTCGCTGGCATTGTGCGTTGTTCCGTGATCGTGAAACGCTACAAGATGGCTGCCGAAGGCTTGAAAGCTTGTTTTACAAAGCTGAATGCTACAAATTATGTGGCATGGAAATTTCGGATGCAAACGCTGTTAGAACGAGAAGAAGTATGGGACGTTATCGAAAAAGAATGTCCGGTTCAAGAAAGTGCAGAGTTCGTATCTTGGAAAAGATGGATCGAAAGGCTCGAAATACGATCGCTATGCTCGTGGAGGATAATCAGTTGCGTTTTATCAAAAAAGGCTGAGACTGCTTTCGAAATGTGGGAGAACCTACGTGCCTATCATGAAAAGGCAACGATAAGCAACCAAGCGATGCTTCTTCAGCAGCTGTGTTCGACAAATCTGGCTGAAGATGGTGATATGGAGCAACACATTGAGCATGTAGAGGATTTGTATGAGCGATTAGACAATAGCGGTGTCGAGATCAGTGACTGCTGCGAATAATAATGTTGTTACGATCTTTGCCACCATCGTACAGCAGTTTTGTTACGTCGTTGGAAAATCGGCCACAGGAGGATTTAACTATGGATATAGTTTGGGCCGTTTGCGGGATGAAAGCTTGAAACGACAAAATCAGGATGGAGTTGGCAATAACGCAGTAAAGGCGTTGAAAGCAGAAGTAAAGAATAAAAATGAAAAGATGAAGTGCTTCTTTTGCAACCAGTCGGGTCATTTCCGCAGAAACTGCCGAAAGTTTCTAGAGTCGAAGAAGAAGAACGCAAGTTCTGCACAGCAAGCGAGACAAACAGATGCTAGGCAAATCCCCGATGACGCTCATGCTAACGTATGCGATACGGTTTTTTCATGGCAGGTGAAGTAATTCCTGGAGCTTGGACTGTGGATAGTGGCTGTACTTGTCACATGACGAATGACCGTAATTTCTTTACTGAATTTAAAAGTGATATTTTCACTGATGTGATGTTAGCCGATGGAAAGAAAACAAAATCGACAGGTCGAGGTAGCGGAGTGATTTTCGGTCTGAATGACGCAGGAAAGCGGGTCGCGATAAAAATCGACAATGTACTGTATGTTCCTGGCTTGGAAGGTGGTTTGATTTCAGTCAGAAGATTAGTCATGAAAGGTTTCAATGTTGTATTTGAAGGGAACGCATGTAAGATCGCTTCCGACAAGGGCAATGTCGTCGCTGTTGGTGAAATACAAGGCAATTTGTACAAATTGAAAATGGCTGAGCAGTGCAAGGTAGCTACCGCAAATCATACCGATAAGTGTCAACACACTTGGCATCGCAGATTAGGACACCGAGCGATGGATGTCGTTGAAATATTGCAAACAAAGGGATTAGTCGATGGTGTGAACATCCAAGACTGTGGCGAAAGAGAGGTGTGCGAGTGTTGCCTAAAAGGGAAACTATCCCGATTGCCTTTTCCGATGGTGACTGAACGAAAGTCGAGGAAACCACTTGACCTTGTACACACTGATCTTTGTGGGCCGATGGAGAACCTACTCCTAGCGGTTGTAAATATTCATGGCGATGACGGATGATTACAGTCAGTTCTGCGTAGTGTACCTGTTGCGATCGAAAGACGAAACAACTGGCAAGATCAAGAGTATGTCCGCTCGTGTGAGAATGTTTTTGGACGGAAGCCCTGCATCATTCGATCTGACGGCGGAGGTGAGTTTACGGGAAATGTATTACAAGAGTTTTATAAGAATGAAGGCATAAAAGCACAGTTCTCTACGCCGTACTCACCACAATCGAATGGAATTGCTGAGCGCAAAAACAGATCTCTGCAAGAAATGGCAAATTGCATGATTTTAGATGCTGGACTGCCGAAACGCTATTGGGGTGAAGCAGTTTTAACTGCTGCTTATTTGCAAATCGCCTTCCGTCGAGATCAATTGATCGTACACCCTACGAGTTGTGGACCGGGTACAAACCGAACTTATCAAAGCTTCGAGTGTTTGGATGTGAAGCTTATGTGCACATTCCAGAAGAGAAGAGAAAGAAGTTCGAACCAAAAGGAAAGAAAATGGTTTTTCTTGGGTACTCCGATAACCACAAAGGGTACCGTTTTGTTGACATTACCACTGACCGTGTAACTATCAGTCGAGATGCACGATTTCTCGAACAAAGTGTTGGGTCAGGGCGACAGGAGGAGCATGGGCAAGTAAATGGTTTGCAACCCACAATATATGAAGAAGAAGCCATCGTGGAGCTAGATAGCGAGGAAGAAACGAATGGCGAGCTCGAGGAGGCTGAATCTGTTTATGAAGATAAACAAGAAGATACCCCGACTGTAGATCGTACGGGAAGAACATATCGTAGCACACGAGGTAAAATGCCATCTCATTTGGAAAACTTCATTGTAGGAAAGGTTACGCATGATGAAGAACCCAATGATTATCGCGAAGCGATATGTGTTGCTGAATGGAAGAACGCAATGCAAGAGGAGATGGAAGCACATTATGTAAACCAAACATGGGAGCTCGTGAACCTGCCAGAAAACAGAAAAACAATTGGAGCCAAGTGGGTTTTTAAACTCAAACGAGATGAGAATGGAAATGTTATAAGACATAAGGCTCGCATTGTGGCGCAGGGTTATTCGCAAAAATATGGAGATGATTTTACTGATGTGTTCGCTCCTGTAACTCGTCAAACTACCCTTCGAATCATGATAGCTGTTGCAGCTCAGAAAAGTCTAATTTTGAAGCAATTTGACGTGAAAACAGCGTATCTGAACGGAATGATTGAAGAAGATTTGTACATGAGACAACCACCTGGATTCATAGCTCATGGTCAGGAAGGATTAGTTTGCAAGGCTGCGTAAAAGCATATATGGTTTAAAGCAGTCGGCAGAAGCTGGAACAAAGCATTACATGCAATCTTGTTGAAGCTTGGCTTTATGCAGTGCGAATCTTGTATGCGTTTAATTGTTTCCTCCAGGGCGATGTCGTGCTCTTTTGCGTTTTACCACCGATAATCACGTCATCCATATAGGCTGATACCCGTTTATGCCGGCGACATCTTGTCCATGATCTGCTGAATACTTCCCCGGTGCTACTTTTGCCTGGGGGGAGTCTATTGTAGTGGTAGGCCTCGGAAAGTTAATCGTGAGCAATGGCCGACATCCTGTCTCTATTTCACCTGGAGAAACGCATCTGAAAGATCGAGTTGTGTAATATTTTGCAACTAGCCAGTTTAGAAAAAATATCCTGTGGTAACGAAGTGGATACTCATGCGGGTGTAAGCTGCATTCAAGACCGGTCGAATAATCGCCGCATAGTCGTATCTGTCCGTTAGCCTTCCTGACCACAACGACTGGTGCTGCCCAATCCAGTAATCGACAGGTGATATAATGCCCAAGCCTTCCAACCGATCGAGCTCCTTGTTGACAATCTCTTCCATTGCATACGCACGGGGCGCTTGGGACGAAACACTGGACGGGTATCTTTTCGTAGCTCAGATGAACGCTGGCTTTGGTACAAATCCCCGTGCCATTGGAATACCGACGGAAATTTGTCCTCCCAGGACCGTGGATCTGCTTCTTTAATGTTGTTGCAAAAATTATCCATCTGGATCGTTCCTAGGGCGAAAAGATTAACCATGTCCGCTCCCAACAACGCCAACTCCATTTAGGACACTCTTATGGTAGCTCGCTTTGTACGGTTTGCATGGACACGTTCGCTATGAACTCACCTCCAGTCTGAGGACGTCACCGGATGCTGCTTGGCTCTTACCGTTACTGGTGTCAGAATGTTTACCCAACTGCTTCCACATGCGCTGGCTGATAACCGAGATATCCGAGCCGGTATCCAATTGTACCTTGCTGATTTATTCTCGATCTGGATGGTCACAAATTTCTGTGGCTGGACACTGCAACGTTGACTCGTACCACTCTGGTTGCTGCGGATGGTCGCTGGAAATTTCTTATGCCTCGTGCGGCGGTGTGAGGAATCGCAATGTCCCTCTCGATGACCGATTGCGACCGCAATCACGACACTTGTGCGCCTTGTGTGCATTCCCTGGACCAATGCAATGCACCACAAAGCCAACACTGATTTACGGGGTTTGGAACCAGTGCTTCTGTCAAACGGTTTGGAGTTTTTCTCTCGTCGTTCCTCTGGTACCACTGCTTATCTCCACCCGCATGGACCACGTGCACACGTTCGCTCGTATCGGTCGCGATCATAGCACTATCCGCTTGAACTCGTGCTAGCCGGTGGCAATCTTCTGCTAGCTGCTGCGCTAGGGTTGCATCTGTGCGTCTTTCCATGCTAGCGCTGCCTGACACGAATATCACGATCACATTCATCCTCATCCGCATACCAGGACGAGACATTTGAATTGCTCTTCTGTCATAGATGCAAATTCAAAATCGACGCATGCTCGGTTTACTCGGCCGGTAAATGACAAAGATCCTCGGAGCGCGATTTGGTGATGCTCAAACATTTATACCTCTTGCTTAGGGTCGACTCCATTTTTGCCAAAAAGCACCGTGAGCTTTTCCACCATTTCTGAAAATGAAAGGTCACGGGGGCACGCGGTAAATGAAATTGGTGAAACGAGCATACTCGCCTGCTCCTAACTTTCGTCCAATGAGTCGACTTTTGCTGCGTCGTCCCAACGGATGCATCTTGCGCGAAAAGGTCATCGTATCGCGCGTACCATGACTCAATGTGATGTTGGCTTCCGCATCATGATGAAACTCGGTAATATTGCCAGCAAGAGCTTCGAGGATGAGCCTGGATTGCTGGGTTTCGCGGAAGGTTGAAGCTCACTATAATGGGTCATGGTGTAGGTTGCTGCTGTTCCCGTTGCTGCATAAGCTGAGAAAATAGTTGCTCTGCTGTGACATTTGCTGCTGCTGTTTGGGCCATTTGCTGCTGTAACGATGTTGTTTGCAACGATGGGCGCATTCTGCGATGGTGGTGGATGCTGTATGAATGCTGCGTTCAGGACCCATTCTGCGACAGCCGTCTCTCTGCTCCTCGGTGATCGGCGTCTCTTCGGGGCTTAACATTCTACGGCGTTTTTCGCGGAATTGTTTGCACTTAAAAAAAACGTTGACTGGGTTCACTTAACTCGTCGCCACTTTTTGTGTTTTGGTACTATATGCTTTTATTCGACAAAATACTTTAGTAAACTAACACATTAAAATTGTACACATATAAAAAGACGATACGCGGTAGAAACACGTCCTGCTACGACGGCACCGCGCGAAGTACCGACGAACCCTTCGGCTACGTCGGATGCTGTCGTTTACCAGACAACACCGAGTACCTGTGGCCTGCGTACTGCGCCCAGCGTAAGACCCGGCGCTTGCACAACATAATCAAAGCAAATAACTCTGCCATGCAACCAGCGAAGTCGTGTAGATCAGTGGTTTAGAACTTTTCCTTTCCTGCTTTTCCTCCCCCATTTAGGGTGCGTATAGCATTTCATTCCCCACTCCCAAGTTCATGAGTGTGGGAGAGCGTGGCATCCATGGTATTTAGCTAAATTTTGAACATAAATCCCCCCTTGAGAGGAATTCACTACCGGTTGAAAACCGCTGGTTGAATGATGGTTGTAGTATTTTTGCTGAACAAGTTCAGCTGGTGTTTGATGAACCAATAGATTTGTGGCGGGGTGCAGTGTCAGGGGCGACTACCGATTTGGGTGACTTTGGATCTTTTGTAGCAGTGAACAACTAAACTGTCAGAAAATGCCCCATTCATTCATGTAAGAAAAAATATGTTATACAGGATTTGTTGTAACTACGGCAACACGAAATCGTAAGCAACGAACGGATTTTCCTCGTTCGCCCTATCGCGCTGAGCACCAATGGCAGAGGTATCATTCGAAATCCTATGGATGGCAACGCAACTCGAGCAGTGGGATATGCAGTTGAAAACATCATGTACAGTTGAACGTCAATCATCCGGTTGCAGGAAGCGACCCGTGGACCACAGGTTGGAAACCACTGGTCAAAAATAACCCCTAGGTATTTAAGGGCGGTACCGTAGTAGGAGTCGGCGATGAACTCGTACGACTTAACTTCATGCCCGTCATGGGTTCAAGCTTCATATGGAACGGACCGTCGTCCTGTAGCAAGGACTGATGAGATTATACGGCTGGTGGTATTGAATAATTCTCGAAACCCATTATAGGCAGGCATGTCCGCGTAGAATATATTACGCCAAATAGAAGAAGATATTTAGCCTAAGGGACTCTTTGAATTCGTTGCGAATTTATCACGATAAATGGTGGACTGTCCAATACACTCGCAGATGAGGTTTTGTCGCATACTTACTTTACTTATCCGGCGCTACACCTCAGGCCAACCTCAGGAGTGTCCGAAACCGCTCACGGTCTCGCTTCTTCGTCTGCCAGTCCGTTATCCCGGCCTAAAAAGCGAGCGCCTCCACGCTATCTTGCAACTTTAGTTGGGGCCTATGGGGCCAGGTATCCTCTGAGCATCTTCCTCTCGAATGCGGCTAAGAAGGATTTCGTCAGATTTGGACAGTGTCGATGTCTCAGAGGCGTATGTGAGTACTGGTACTATATACTTCTCAGTCGGGGGATACCCGCTTGTTTTACAGGAGATATTAAAGGAGGCACGGGGCGGATTTGCTCCTAAAACCGCAATGTGCCGGGATACGGAAGGAAATCTCCTGACGGACGAGCGGGAGGTGATCAAAAGGTGGAAGTTCTACTTCGAAGGACACCTGGCAAACAAGGCACCCTCCACAGCAGCAGCACAACAGTAGCAACAGCGACAGCATCGGTGCAGACGACGAGGTGCCCCCACCATCTCTGATGAGATTGCCAACGCCATCAAGCAGCTTAAGAGCAATAAGTCTGCTGGCAGCGATGGACTGGCGGCCAAGCTCTTCAAATGGGGCCGGAGAGGCTTACCGTCGAAATGCATCGGCTGATCGTGAAAGTCTGGGAACAGGAGTTTTGTGTTGTTACGGGTTTGTGATATTTAATATTGGTGTTACGATCTACATTAACTGCACACGTATTAAAACTTTATAAATTAACATAAATGTATTATTAGAATCTGACTGCTTGCACCGAGGACGTTCTTGTAAGTGCTGCGTTACAACCACGTGTTCGGCACCATCGCTCCCGTTCGTTGGCCTGGCGAGCGATCATTGCCCTATCCTGCCGAACCGCTCTCACTACACATCAACACGCTGGCAGGACTGTCAGCGGTGAGTGACTGCATAAACGGCGATCGCAAGTTCGCAGGTCGGGTCACAACATCTCCCCTTTTTAGTATAGCCGATATCCATCGAGCCTACGCGGAGGTCTTCTGAGCCTAAAAGATCGGCGTGGCGGTTGTATCGGCTGTCTGATGCTGGTCTCGGATGCAGATGGTAGAGGCTGTACAATCTGCTGCGTTGGGACCTATCGGAAGAAAAACGTTGTGATGTGCTGGACGGATCGTTGTTCCGTTCCACGGGTATCGGTGCCTTTGGTGTCGTTGCCCACAGTGTCGGTGCCACTTCCGTAAGAATATCAAGCGGCAGCTAATGCTTAGTTGAGTCGCCGGCAAGATGTCCTCGGCCACTCGATGTACGTGCGCGCATTTGATTGGCATGTCGACGATGAGGGCGATGTCCATCGGTGATAATCTCGTACATTACGCTTCCGACCGTTTCGATACATTCCGGGAATCCACTGCCAAGCATTGCGCGAATAATGTTTCATATAGACAGCATCTCCAGGTTGAAACTGTCTAGCTGCTGGCGGTTGCTGATCATCTCGTTGGTCGACTTCGGAATGTGTTGTTGTAGTTGGGCGTATCAGATCTAAGGGAATTCTAATGTTTCGATTAAATAAACTTCAGCTGGCGTGCGTTGGTTAAGTGCAGGGTGCGGAGTTGAGCGATATGTTTGCAGGAAGGTGTCGAGTGCCGTTTCAGTGGACATATCCTCTGATTGGATTTTCTTCAGGGCTCTTTTCATATTATCCACAAAGCGCTCTGCTTGCCCATTAGACTGTGGGTGAAACGGCGGTGTTTTAATATGTTCAATGCCACTTTGCTTGCAGTAATCTTTAAACGTTTGCTTGTAAATTGGGCTCCGTTATCGCTGACTAGTTTTTCAGGCATGCCAAACGTGCAAAGATGCTTCGCAGCATCGAAATGGTAGCTGTAGTGGTTGTGGTGATTGTCTTCATAACTTCAGGCCACTTTGAGAATGCGTCAACCACGATCAAAAAGTAAGCTCCATCACTGGTCCTGCATATCTATATGCACTATTTCCCACGGTTTGGTGATCTTTGGCCAAAACTTTGGTTCTAGTAGAGGTGGTGATTTTGCGACTGCCATGCATGCTGTACAGCTGGAAACGCAGTCGGCTATATCCTCATCAATAGATGGCCAGTATAAATAGCTGCGAGCGACGGAGTTCATGCGTTGAATCCCTGGATGCCCTCTATGAAGTTGATTCAAGCACCGCATGCGTAGTTTTCTGGGGATTACTACTCTCTCTCTAAAAGAACACATCACCTCACCTACGGTCGACAGGTCATCCTTTCTATTATAGAAGCGTGCTAACTCCATTCCATATGACGAGTCAGACGGCCAGCCTTCTTGGATGTATTTGTGAAACTTCCATAGTAGGGAATCTGTCCGTGTCCCTTCCTCTATGTCTCTGAAATTGAGAGGGAATGTATTAATCATGTTGAGAACTACGGACCTTACATCCTCTTCTAGCTGGAGCTGGCGATGACGTATTCTGTCTCCGGTTTAGCGTGATTTCTTATGAGCCTTGAGAGAATGTCAGCATTTCCAAAGTTTCCGGTGGGGACGTACTCAATCGAAAGTCGTATAACTGCAGTGTTAGCGCAAAGCGTTGCAGTCTATTCGCTGTGAATACTGGGATGCCTTTCTTTGAGCCGAAGATGCGTAATAAGGGCGGTGGTCGGTTTGGAGCCTGAAAGAACGACCATAAAGCATCTTGTGAAATTTAATTACGGCAAATACAT
This sequence comes from Anopheles merus, assembly GCF_017562075.2. Lineage (NCBI taxonomy): Eukaryota > Metazoa > Arthropoda > Insecta > Diptera > Culicidae > Anopheles > Anopheles merus. Next base: position 21,965 of record NW_024428114.1, on the reverse strand, counting down.
GGCCAACCCTTCGCGATCTATTTGACTATATTTTTCCTCCGTTGTTGTCAAAGCACGTGACGCATGCTGAACGACCTTTATTGAGCCATCGTCAAACTTGTGAGAAATGGTGGCTCCTAGTCCCACTGATGATGCATCCGCTGCTACAATAATCTCTGCGGTGGGGTCGTAGTGGGTGAGGAGAAGATCGGATGATAGGATTTCTTTAAAATATTTAAATGCCTTTTCACATTGCATATTCCAAGCAAATTTTGTGTCACTTTTCAGCAAGTTATCAAGCGTATACCTCAATTCGCGCATTTTTGGCACAAACTTTCCGTAAAAATTTACTGCTCCGAGGAAAGAGCGCACGCCTTTGATATCAGTAGGTGCGGGAAGATTTTTTATTGCCTCGATTTTCGCAGGATTCGGTCGGATACCATGACGGTCGATTACGTGTCCAAGGTAATGGATTTGCCTCATCTTCAACGAGCATTTGTCTGCTCGGACGGAAAACCCAATTGTTCGAGGCGTTGAAAAAGTTTCGTTAGATTTTCGTCATGCTCTTCCTCTGTTTTCCCCCCGACAACCATGTCATCCATATAGCCAGAAGTTCCCTGCAATCCTCCAGCATTCTATCTATATCTGCTGGAACGCGGCTGGGGCTACTTTTATGCCTGGAGGAAGGCGGTTATAAATGGTATAAACCTCTATGGGTGTTAATGGTAAGCAATGGACGATATTGTTCGTGAATCTCGACCTGGAGGAAGGCGTCTGACAGGTCTACTTTGCTGAACCAACTACTGTGCGCAAGCTTCGAAAAAATTCTTCGGGCAATGGCAATGGATATTCGAGTGGCTGAAGCACATCGTTTAAGCCAGTCGAGTAGTCGCCACAGATGCGGATGTTGCCATTTGCCTTTCGTACAGCACAATCGGGGCTGCCCATTCGGAAAAGTCTACGCGCGTGATGATATTCAATTGTTCCAACCTATCCAGCTCTTTGTTGACCGTCTCAATCATGGCATAAGCGACAGGCCTTTTTGGACAAAACACGGGTCGAGCGTCTTCCTTCAACTGCAAGTGGATGCGGCTTTTAGTGCATAGCCCCGTACCGCTAAAAACTGTCGGAAATTTAGCTTGGAGACCCTTGATGTAGCCGCTTGACGATACCATTTTGCAGTAGCTATCCATTGGTAGCGAACTGAGACCAAATTGATCGATGAGATCAGCACCCAACACAAAATGTTTGCTCGCGTCACCCGAATGATAACTTCCCTCGTTTACCTGCCATTTCAATGCTGGTTTCGAATTCACCGTCGAGTTGAAGCTCCTCACCCGATGCTGTCCTAGCGTTGACCTCTGCCGGAACTAACGATGGTTTGCCCAGTTGTTGCCACAACGAGCGACTGATGACTGTTATGTCCGACCCAGTGTCTAGCTGCAAGCTCACGTGTTGACCACACATGGTCAGGTTGACGTATTTTTCGTCTGTCGTTAACCCTGCAAATATTTACAGTTACAACACGTGATGTTACCTGCCGGTGCTTTCGAAAGTTGCGCTGTCGTCTTATCGGTCCTGATGTGCGGCAAAACCCTTCCCGATGACCGATTTTTCCACAATTGGAGCACTTATGCGATTTGAACTTGCAGTCTCAGGACCAAGAAGCTCACCGCATAACCACAGGGTTTCGATGGTTTTCGCCGATGGTCCGGAATCACTCGATTTCTGCTTCCGGAAATTAGCTGGTTGCGTGCCCGATCGATGGTCCCGCTGGTTCGACTGCATACCTGCACCGTGCACTGCAAGGACTCGTTCACGCAGCGACTCCGTTCCAATCATCGCGCTGTCAACCTTCAGGCTCTTTATCCGCTGGCACTCTGCTGCAAGATCCTCCAAAGTAACGTCACTTCGTTCCTCGATGCGTGCGAGAAGTCGTGTGCGGATGTCTGAATCAGCCTCATCCTTTAATCCACACACGAGCGTCAAACACTTAAACTGATTCTCACTCATGGACGAAAACTGGTAGTCGACGCACGATCGGTTCACGCGGCAGATGAATGTGAGTATGTCTTCGGATTGCGCTTTTGTCAGCTTCATGCATTTGTATCGTTTGCTGACAAGCGACTCAGCCCTTCCGAAAAGTGAACTCAATATGCTGACTGTATCTTGGAAACTCACATCGCGCGGAACTCGTGGAAGGATAAAGCTGGTATAACCGTGAATGCTCTGTCGTGCCCAGCTTACGCACGAGTAAACGAACTTTCGCCGCGTCGTCGAGTCGGGAGGCGTCCTGCTTAAACAGGTCGTCGTAACGTGAAAACCAGGCGGAAAACGTAACGTCCGACTCGGCCTCGTACCGAACTCGGAAATGCTGCTGCTCGCCAAAGCATCCATGGTAAGCTCGGGCTGCTGCTGCGGGACGAAAGACTGCTGCTGCGAATGCTGCTGGGGCTGCGACGTTTGCGGGAGCGGGTGCAATTGCATTAATTGCGACATCATTTGCTGCTGTTGGGCCATCTGCTTCTGCATTAATTGCAGCATTTGGTAGATCATCGCGCCGTCCTGGGACGATCCTGCTTCCTGAGATGACGCTTCTCCTGGGTGCAGCGATGGCGTCGGCGATATGCTGAGCGATGGCGCCGCTGGTACGCCGGCGATGACCCCGCTGGTCCTCGGTGCGGTTGTAGATGCAAACGTTGTGCATTGACATCGTGCGCGGATGCGAAGGGTTGCGCTGGTGTAAAAGCGCTGGGGCGGATCAACGGTGATCGACGCGATTCGCCTTCGCTAGCTCCGTCTGATGCACCGTTTTCGTTGGTGCTCATCCTGCGCTTCTTAGACGGTGGACGGGGAATTTTCACACGCACATACACTTACACTTTCACAGATTAAAAATTGTCGCTTTATAAAAAAAAATTGTCCGAATTTACTCGTCGCCACTTTTGTGTTGTAACGGGGTTTGTGATATTTAATATTGGTGTTACTATCTACATTAACTGCACACGTATTAAAACTTTATAAATAACATAAATGTATTATTAAGAATCTGACTGCTTGCACCGAGGACGTTCTTGTAAGTGCTGCGTTACAACCACGTGTTCGGCACCATCGCTCCCGTTCGTTGGCCTGGCGAGCGATCATTGCCCTATCCTGCCGAACCGCTCTCACTAACACATCAACACGCTGGCAGGACTGTCAGCGGTGAGTGACTGCAATAACGGCGATCGCAAGTTCGGCAGGTCGGGTCACAACATCTCCCCCTTTTTAGTATAGCCGATATCCATCGAGCCTACGCGGAGGTCTTCTGAGCCTAGAGATCGGCGTGGCGGTTGTATCGGCTGTCTGATGCTGGTCTCGGATGCAGATGGTAGAGGCTGTACAATCTGCTGCGTTGGGGACCTATCGGAAGAAAAACGTTGTGATGTGCTGGACGGATCGTTGTTCCGTTCCACGGGTATCGGTGCCTTTGGTGTCGTTGCCCACGGTGTCGGTGCCACTTCCGTAAGAATATCAAGCGGCAGCTAATGCTTAGTTGAGTCGCCGGCAAGATTCCTCGGCCACTCGATGTACGTGCGCGCATTTGATTGGCATGTCGACGATGAGGGCGATGTCCATCGGTGATAATCTCGTACATTACGCTTCCGATCCGTTTCGATACCATTCCGGGAATCCACTGCCAAGCATTGCGCGAATAATGTTTCATATAGACAGCATCTCCAGGTTGAAACTGTCTACTGCTGGCGGTTGCTGATCATCTCGTTGGTCGACTTCGGAATGTGTTGTTGTAGTTGGGCGTATCAGATCTAAGGGAATTCTAATGTTTCGATTAAATAAAACTTCAGCTGGCGTGCGTTGGTTAAGTGCAGGGTGCGGAGTTGAGCGATATGTTTTGCAGGAAGGTGTCGAGTGCCGTTTCAGTGGACATATCCTCTGATTGGATTTTCTTCAGGGCTCTTTTCATAGTATCCACAAGCGCTCTGCTTGCCCATTAGACTGTGGGTGAAACGGCGGTGTTTTAATATGTTCAATGCCACTTTGCTTGCAGTAATCTTTAACGTGTTGCTTGTAAATTGGGCTCCGTTATCGCTGACCTAGTTTTTCAGGCATGCCAAAACGTGCAAAGATGCTTCGCAGCATCGAAATGGTAGCTGTAGTGTTGTGGTGATTGTCTTCATAACTTCAGGCCACTTTGAGAATGCGTCAACCACGATCAAAAAGTAAGCTCCATCAACTGGTCCTGCATAGTCTATATGCACTATTTCCCACGGTTTGGTGATCTTTGGCCAAAACTTTGGTTCTAGTAGAGGTGGTGATTTTGCGACTGCCATGCATGCTGTACAGCTGGAAACGCAGTCGGCTATATCCTCATCATAGATGGCCAGTATAAATAGCTGCGAGCGACGGAGTTCATGCGTTGAATCCCTGGATGCCCTCTATGAAGTTGATTCAGCACCGCATGCGTAGTTTTCTGGGGATTACTACTCTCTCTCTAAAAAGAACACAATCACCTACGGTCGACAGGTCATCCTTTCTATTATAGAAGCGTGCTAACTCCATTCCATATGACGAGTCAGACGGCCAGCCTTCTTGGATGTATTTGTGAAACTTCCATAGTAGGGAATCTGTCCGTGTCCCTTCCTCTATGTCTCTGAAATTGAGAGGGAATGTATTAATCATGTTGAGAACTACGGACCTTACATCCTCTTCTAGCTGAGGCTGGCGATGACGTATTCTGTCCTCCGGTTTAGCGTGATTTCTTATGAGCCTTGAGAGAATGTCAGCATTTCCAAAGTTTTCCGGTGGGGACGTACTCAATCGAAAAGTCGTATAACTGCAGTGTTAGCGCAAAGCGTTGCAGTCTATTCGCTGTGAATACTGGGATGCCTTTCTTTGAGCCGAAGATGCGTAATAAGGGGCGGTGGTCGGTTTGGAGCCTGAAAGAACGACCATAAAGCATCTTGTGAAATTTAATTACGGCAAATACAATGGCCAACCCTTCGCGATCTATTTGACTATATTTTTCCTCCGTTGTTGTCAAAGCACGTGACGCATGCTGAACGACCTTTATTGAGCCATCGTCAAACTTGTGAGAAATGGTGGCTCCTAGTCCCACTGATGATGCATCCGCTGCTACAATAATCTCTGCGGTGGGGTCGTAGTGGGTGAGGAGAAGATCGGATGATAGGATTTCTTTAAAATATTTAAATGCCTTTTCACATTGCATATTCCAAGCAAATTTTGTGTCACTTTTCAGCAAGTTATCAAGCGGATACTCAATTCGCGCATTTTTGGCACAAACTTTCCGTAAAAATTTACTGCTCCGAGGAAAGAGCGCACGCCTTTGATATCAGTAGGTGCGGGAAGATTTTTTATTGCCTCGATTTTCGCAGGATTCGGTCGGATACCATGACGGTCGATTACGTGTCCAAGGTAATGGATTTGCCTCATCTTCAACGAGCATTTGTCTGCTCGGACGGAAACCCAAATTGTTCGAGGCGTTGAAAAAGTTTCGTTAGATTTTCGTCATGCTCTTCCTCTGTTTTCCCCCCGACAACCATGTCATCCATATAGCCAGAAGTTCCCTGCAATCCTGCCAGCATTCTATCTATAATCTGCTGGAACGCGGCTGGGGCTACTTTTATGCCTGGAGGAAGGCGGTTATAATGGTATAAACCTCTATGGGTGTTAATGGTAAGCAATGGACGATATTGTTCGTGAATCTCGACCTGGAGGAAGGCGTCTACAGGTCTACTTTGCTGAACCAACTACTGTGCGCAAGCTTCGAAAAAATATCTTCGGGCAATGGCAATGGATATTCGAGTGGCTGAAGCACATCGTTTAAGCCAGTCGAGTAGTCGCCACAGATGCGGATGTTGCCATTTGCCTTTCGTACAGCTACAATCGGGGCTGCCCATTCGGAAAAGTCTACGCGCGTGATGATATTCAATTGTTCCAACCTATCCAGCTCTTTGTTGACCGTCTCAATCATGGCATAAGCGACAGGCCTTTTTGGACAAAACACGGGTCGAGCGTCTTCCTTCAACTGCAAGTGGATGCGGCTTTTAGTGCATAGCCCCGTACCGCTAAAAACTGTCGGAAATTTAGCTTGGAGACCCTTGATGTAGCCGCTTGACGATACCATTTTGCAGTAGCTATCCATTGGTAGCGAACTGAGACCAAATTGATCGATGAGATCAGCACCCAACACAAAATGTTTGCTCGCGTCACCCGAATGATAACTTCCCTCGTTTTAACCTGCCATTTCAATGCTGGTTTCGAATTCACCGTCGAGTTGAAGCTCCTCACCCGATGCTGTCCTAGCGTTGACCTCTGCCGGAACTAACGATGGTTTGCCCAGTTGTTGCCACAACGAGCGACTGATGACTGTTATGTCCGACCCAGTGTCTAGCTGCAAGCTCACGTGTTGACCCACACATGGTCAGGTTGACGTATTTTCGTCTGTCGTTAACCCTGCAAATATTTACAGTTACAACACGTGATGTTACCTGCCGGTGCTTTCGAAAGTTGCGCTGTCGTCTTATCGGTCCTGATGTGCGGCAAAACCCTTCCCGATGACCGATTTTTCCACAATTGGAGCACTTATGCGATTTGAACTTGCAGTCTCAGGACCAATGAAGCTCACCGCATAACCAGCAGGGTTTCGATGGTTTCGCCGATGGTCCGGAATCACTCGATTTCTTCTGCTTCCGGAAATTAGCTGGTTGCGTGCCCGATCGATGGTACCGCTGGTTCGACTGCATACCTGCACCGTGCACTGCAAGGACTCGTTCACGCGACTCCGTTCCAATCATCGCGCTGTCAACCTTCAGGCTCTTTTATCCGCTGGCACTCTGCTGCAAGATCCTCCAAAGTAACGTCACTTCGTTCCTCGATGCGTGCGAGAAGTCGTGTGCGGATGTCTGAATCAGCCTCATCCTTTAATCCACACACGAGCGTCAAACACTTAAACTGATTCTCACTCATGGACGAAAACTGGTAGTCGACGCACGATCGGTTCACGCGGCAGATGAATGTGAGTATGTCTTCGGATTGCGCTTTTGTCAGCTTCATGCATTTGTATCGTTTGCTGACAAGCGACTCAGCCCTTCCGAAAAGTGAACTCAATATGCTGACTGTATCTTGGAAACTCACATCGCGCGGAACTCGTGGAAGGATAAAGCTGGTATACCGTGAATGCTCTGTCGTGCCCAGCTTACGCACGAGTAAACGAACTTTCGCCGCGTCGTCGAGTCGGGAGGCGTCCTGCTTAAACAGGTCGTCGTAACGTGAAAACCAGGCGGAAAACGTAACGTCCGACTCGGCCTCGTACCGAAACTCGGAAATGCTGCTCGCCAAAGCATCCATGGTAAGCTCGGGCTGCTGCTGCGGGACGAAAGACTGCTGCTGCGAATGCTGCTGGGGCTGCGACGTTTGCGGGAGCGGGTGCAATTGCATTAATTGCGACATCATTTGCTGCTGTTGGGCCATCTGCTTCTGCATTAATTGCAGCATTTGGTAGATCATCGCGCCGTCTGGGACGATCCTGCTTCCTGAGATGACGCTTCTCCTGGGTGCAGCGATGGCGTCGGCGATATGCTGAGCGATGGCGCCGCTGGTACGCCGAGCGATGACCCCGCTGGTCCTCGGTGCGGTTGTAGATGCAAACGTTGTGCATTGACATCGTGCGCGGATGCGAAGGGTTGCGCTGGTGTAAAAGCGCTGGGCGGATCAACGGTGATCGACGCGATTCGCCTTCGCTAGCTCCGTCTGATGCACCGTTTTCGTTGGTGCTCATCCTGCGCTTCTTAGACGGTGGACGGGGAATTTTCACACGCACATACACTTACACTTTCACAGATTAAAATTGTCGCTTTAATAAAAAAAATTGTCCGAATTTACTCGTCGCCACTTTTGTGTTGTAACGGGGTTTGTGATATTTAATATTGGTGTTACTATCTACATTAACTGCACACGTATTAAAACTTTATAAATTAACATAAATGTATTATTAAGAATCTGACTGCTTGCACCGAGGACGTTCTTGTAAGTGCTGCGTTACAACCAACGTGTTCGGCACCATCGCTCCCGTTCGTTGGCCTGGCGAGCGATCATTGCCCTATCCTGCCGAACCGCTCTCACTAACACATCAACACGCTGGCAGGACTGTCAGCGGTGAGTGACTGCAATAACGGCGATCGCAAGTTCGGCAGGTCGGGTCACAACATCTCCCCCTTTTTAGTATAGCCGATATCCATCGAGCCTACGCGGAGGTCTTCTGAGCCTAGAAGATCGGCGTGGCGGTTTATCGGCTGTCTGATGCTGGTCTCGGATGCAGATGGTAGAGGCTGTACAATCTGCTGCGTTGGGGACCTATCGGAAGAAAAACGTTGTGATGTGCTGGACGGATCGTTGTTCCGTTCCACGGGTATCGGTGCCTTTGGTGTCGTTGCCCACAGTGTCGGTGCCACTTCCGTAAGAATATCAAGCGGCAGCTAATGCTTAGTTGAGTCGCCGGCAAGATGTCCTCGGCCACTCGATGTACGTGCGCGCATTTGATTGGCATGTCGACGATGAGGGCGATGTCCATCGGTGATAATCTCGTACATTACGCTTCCGATCCGTTTCGATACCATTCCGGGAATCCACTGCCAAGCATTGCGCGAATAATGTTTCATATAGACAGCATCTCCAGGTGAAACTGTCTAGCTGCTGGCGGTTGCTGATCATCTCGTTGGTCGACTTCGGAATGTGTTGTTGTAGTTGGCGTATCAGATCTAAGGGAATTCTAATGTTTCGATTAAATAAAACTTCAGCTGGCGTGCGTTGGTTAAGTGCAGGGTGCGGAGTTGAGCGATATGTTTGCAGGAAGGTGTCGAGTGCCGTTTCAGTGGACATATCCTCTGATTGGATTTTCTTCAGGGCTCTTTTCATAGTATCCACAAAGCGCTCTGCTTGCCCATTAGACTGTGGGTGAAACGGCGGTGTTTTAATATGTTCAATGCCACTTTGCTTGCAGTAATCTTTAAACGTGTTGCTTGTAAATTGGGCTCCGTTATCGCTGACTAGTTTTTCAGGCATGCCAAACGTGCAAAGATGCTTCGCAGCATCGAAATGGTAGCTGTAGTGTTGTGGTGATTGTCTTCATAACTTCAGGCCACTTTGAGAATGCGTCAACCACGATCAAAAGTAAGCTCCATCAACTGGTCCTGCATAGTCTATATGCACTTTTCCCACGGTTTGGTGATCTTTGGCCAAAACTTTGGTTCTAGTAGAGGTGGTGATTTTGCGACTGCCATGCATGCTGTACAGCTGGAAACGCAGTCGGCTATATCCTCATCAATAGATGGCCAGTATAAATAGCTGCGAGCGACGGACTTCATGCGTTGAATCCCTGGATGCCCTCTATGAAGTTGATTCAAGCACCGCATGCGTAGTTTTCTGGGGATTACTACTCTCTCTCTAAAAAGAACACAATCACCTACGGTCGACAGGTCATCCTTTCTATTATAGAAGCGTGCTAACTCCATTCCATATGACGAGTCAGACGGCCAGCCTTCTTGGATGTATTTGTGAAACTTCCATAGTAGGGAATCTGTCCGTGTCCCTTCCTCTATGTCTCTGAAATTGAGAGGGAATGTATTAATCATGTTGAGAACTACGGACCTTACATCCTCTTCTAGCTGGAGGCTGGCGATGACGTATTCTGTCTCCGGTTTAGCGTGATTTCTTATGAGCCTTGAGAGAATGTCAGCATTCCAAAGTTTCCGGTGGGGACGTACTCAATCGAAAAGTCGTATAACTGCAGTGTTAGCGCAAAGCGTTGCAGTCTATTCGCTGTGAATACTGGGATGCCTTTCTTTGAGCCGAAGATGCGTAATAAGGAGCGGTGGTCGGTTTGGAGCCTGAAAGAACGACCATAAAGCATCTTGTAAATTTAATTACGGCAAATACAATGGCCAACCCTTCGCGATCTATTTGACTATATTTTTCCTCCGTTGTTGTCAAAGCACGTGACGCATGCTGAACGACCTTTATTGAGCCATCGCCAAACTTGTGAGAAATGGTGGCTCCTAGTCCCACTGATGATGCATCCGCTGCTACAATAATCTCTGCGGTGGGGTCGTAGTGGGTGAGGAGAAGATCGGATGATAGGATTTCTTTAAAATATTTAAATGCCTTTTCACATTGCATATTCCAAGCAAATTTTGTGTCACTTTTCAGCAAGTTATCAAGCGGATACCTCAATTCGCGCATTTTTGGCACAAACTTTCCGTAAAAATTTACTGCTCCGAGGAAAGAGCGCACGCCTTTGATATCAGTAGGTGCGGGAAGATTTTTTATTGCCTCGATTTTCGCAGGATTCGGTCGGATACCATGACGGTCGATTACGTGTCCAAGGTAATGGATTTGCCTCATCTTCAACGAGCATTTGTCTGCTCGGACGGAAACCCAAATTGTTCGAGGCGTTGAAAAAGTTTCGTTAGATTTTCGTCATGCTCTTCCTCTGTTTTCCCCCCGACAACCATGTCATCCATATAGCCAGAAGTTCCCTGCAATCCTGCCAGCATTCTATCTATAATCTGCTGGAACGCGGCTGGGGCTACTTTTATGCCTGGAGGAAGGCGGTTATAATGGTATAAACCTCTATGGGTGTTAATGGTAAGCAATGGACGATATTGTTCGTGAATCTCGACCTGGAGGAAGGCGTCTGACAGGTCTACTTTGCTGAACCAACTACTGTGCGCAAGCTTCGAAAAAATATCTTCGGGCAATGGCAATGGATATTCGAGTGGCTGAAGCACATCGTTTAAGCCAGTCGAGTAGTCGCCACAGATGCGGATGTTGCCATTTGCCTTTCGTACAGCTACAATCGGGGCTGCCCATTCGGAAAAGTCTACGCGCGTGATGATATTCAATTGTTCCAACCTATCCAGCGCTTAGTTGACCGTCTCAATCATGGCATAAGCGACAGGCCTTTTTGGACAAAACACGGGTCGAGCGTCTTCCATCAACTGCAAGTGGATGCGGCTTTTAGTGCATAGCCCCGTACCGCTAAAAACTGTCGGAAATTTAGCTTGGAGACCCTTGATGTAGCCGCTTGACGATACCATTTTGCAGTAGCTATCCATTGGTAGCGAACTGAGACCAAATTGATCGATGAGATCAGCACCCAACAACAAAATGTTTGCTCGCGTCACCCGAATGATAACTCCCTCGTTTTACCTGCCATTTCAATGCTGGTTTCGAATTCACCGTCGAGTTGAAGCTCCTCACCCGATGCTGTCCTAGCGTTGACCTCTGCCGGAACTAACGATGGTTTGCCCAATTGTTGCACAACGAGCGACTGATGACTGTTATGTCCGACCCAGTGTCTAGCTGCAAGCTCACGTGTTGACCACACATGGTCAGGTTGACGTATTTTCGTCTGTCGTAACCCTGCAAATTTTACAGTTACAACACGTGATGTTACCTGCCGGTGCTTTCGAAAGTTGCGCTGTCGTCTTATCGGTCCTGATGTGCGGCAAAACCCTTCCCGATGACCGATTTTTCCACAATTGGAGCACTTATGCGATTTGAACTTGCAGTCTCAGGACCAATGAAGCTCACCGCATAACCAGCAGGGTTTCGATGGTTTCGCCGATGGTCCGGAATCACTCGATTTCTGCTTCCGGAAATTAGCTGGTTGCGTGCCCGATCGATGGTACCCCGCTGGTTCGACTGCATACCTGCACCGTGCACTGCAAGGACTCGTTCACGCGACTCCGTTCCAATCATCGCGCTGTCAACCTTCAGGCTCTTTATCCGCTGGCACTCTGCTGCAAGATCCTCCAAAGTAACGTCACTTCGTTCCTCGATGCGTGCGAGAAGTCGTGTGCGGATGTCTGAATCAGCCTCATCCTTTAATCCACACACGAGCGTCAAACACTTAAACTGATTCTCACTCATGGACGAAAACTGGTAGTCGACGCACGATCGGTTCACGCGGCAGATGAATGTGAGTATGTCTTCGGATTGCGCTTTTGTCAGCTTCATGCATTTGTATCGTTTGCTGACAAGCGACTCAGCCCTTCCGAAAAGTGAACTCAATATGCTGACTGTATCTTGGAAACTCACATCGCGCGGAACTCGTGGAAGGATAAAGCTGGTATACCGTGAATGCTCTGTCGTGCCCAGCTTACGCACGAGTAAACGAACTTTCGCCGCGTCGTCGAGTCGGGAGGCGTCCTGCTTAAACAGGTCGTCGTAACGTGAAAACCAGGCGGAAAACGTAACGTCCGACTCGGCCTCGTACCGAAACTCGGAATGCTGCTCGCCAAAGCATCCATGGTAAGCTCGGGCTGCTGCTACGGGACGAAAGACTGCTGCTGCGAATGCTGCTGGGGCTGCGACGTTTGCGGGAGCGGGTGCAATTGCATTAATTGCGACATCATTTGCTGCTGTTGGGCCATCTGCTTCTGCATTAATTGCAGCATTTGGTAGATCATCGCGCCGTCTGGCGACGATCCTGCTTCCTGAGATGACGCTTCTCCTGGGTGCAGCGATGGCGTCGGCGATATGCTGAGCGATGGCGCCGCTGGTACGCCGAGCGATGACCCCGCTGGTCCTCGGTGCGGTTGTAGATGCAAACGTTGTGCATTGACATCGTGCGCGGATGCGAAGGGTTGCGCTGGTGTAAAAGCGCTGGGGCGGATCAACGGTGATCGACGCGATTCGCCTTCGCTAGCTCCGTCTGATGCACCGTTTTCGTTGGTGCTCATCCTGCGCTTCTTAGACGGTGGACGGGGAATTTTCACACGCACATACACTTACACTTTCACAGATTAAAAATTGTCGCTTTATAAAAAAAAAAATTGTCCGAATTTACTCGTCGCCACTTTTGTGTTGTAACGGGGTTTGTGATATTTAATATTGGTGTTACTATCTACATTAACTGCACACGTATTAAAACTTTATAAATTAACATAAATGTATTATTAAGAATCTGACTGCTTGCACCGAGGACGTTCTTGTAAGTGCTGCGTTACAACCAACGTGTTCGGCACCATCGCTCCCGTTCGTTGGCCTGGCGAGCGATCATTGCCCTATCCTGCCGAACCGCTCTCACTAACACATCAACACGCTGGCAGGACTGTCAGCGGTGAGTGACTGCAATAACGGCGATCGCAAGTTCGGCAGGTCGGGTCACAACAAGGAGAAACTACCAGAGGAATGGAAGCTGGGTGTTATTCACCCAGTCTACAAAAAGGGCGATAGGCTGGATTGCTCAATTTCCAAGCCATCACAGTCCTGAATGCCGTCTACAAGATCCTGTCCCAGATCCTGTTCTGCAGACATGCAACCCTTGCTACAAATTTTGTCGGCAACTACCAAGCGGGGTTTGTTGGAGGCAAATCTTCACTCTACGGCAAATCCCTCCAGAAGTGCCGAGAGCGCCAGATCCCAACGCACCACCTGTTCATCGACTTCAAGGCGGCCTACGACACCATAGACTGGAAGAGCTATCATGCAGCGGTACCACTTCCCTGGGAAGTTGATCCGGCTGTTAGAGGCCACCATAAACAGTGCAAGGGGTGCAGTGCAAGGTGAGAGTGTCGAATTTGACGTCGGAAGCGTTTGAATCTCACAGGGGTCTGAGGCCACAGGGGTCGCCCTGGAAGGTGTCATTCGAGACGCGGGGCTAGACCACGACATCCGTGGCACGATCCTCTACCGGTATCACGAATTTCTTGGCTTCGCGAATGACAACGACATCATCGGCAGGACAACAGCGAAGGTATATGAGGCGTACATCCGACTCAAACGCGAAGCAGCAAGTATTGGATTGGGAATCAATGCGACGAACACGAAGTACCTCCTTGCCGGTGACTCAGACCATCTGGGTAGCAGTGTATTAGTTGACGGCGACAGTCTCGAAGTGGTACAGGAGTTTTGCTATCTCGGGACGGTCGTTACTTCGGACAAGGACATCAGCAGCGAAATCCGGAGACGCATTGTTCAGGGGAATCGTGCATACTATGGGCTTCTCCGATTGCTGATATCCAGAAGACTTCGAGCCCGCACGATATTTGAGATATATCGCACATTGATTCGCCCGATTCCTCTACGGACACGAGTTCTGGACCATGCGAGCGGAGGATGCAAACGCTCTGGGCGTGTTTGAGCGACGCATCCTCCAGACCATCTTTGGCGGTGTGGTTTAGCATGGAGCGTGGAGGAGAAGGACGAACCACGGTGAACCGTGCTTCCTGACGATGGCGAAGGCAGGCAGAGAACGATGGCTCGGGTATGCCATGAGGATGCCGGACTCATGTCCCACCAAGAAGGTGTTCGACAGCGACCCCCAGTTCGGCACTAGACGTAGGTGAGCACAGCAGCCTCGATGGCTGGACCAGGCAAAACGAGATCTGACGGAGATCGGGTGTCTACATGCATGGGAGGCTGCAGCCAGGGACCGAGCATCCTGGAGAATTGTTGTTGACCGAGCCATGTCACATCGACATGCTCTATCGTGAGCAGGCCAACAAGAGAGTGAGATATATATACAGGGCGTTCGGGATAATTTTGACAGTTACATTTTTATTTTTAACTCGCGATCGAGTTGGCATAGGAAAACAAGCAATACGTCATTCGACAGCTAAAAGTGTACGGAACAAGCAGCGAAAACATCCCGTTATAAAAAAAATGCCAAAAAAGAGTACCATGTGGAAGCGGATCACATGCATCATGATGATTCGCACCGGACGCGACAACCGCGACATCATGCAGTGCGTGCAGTGTTCGCTGAACACGGTGAAGGCGATCCGGAGTGAGCTGGGAGAAAACAGCGACGACGACGAAGCGGTGGCAGCACGAAACCACATTCTCAGCGGCGGGATTGCGTGCGGACCCCCAGACGGTGATGGTGTTTTCCTGCGTGTCATCGGAAGGGGACGTGATGCCGCCCCACTTTTTCGAGCAGGGGCTGAGGCTGAACGCGGACGGGTTCATTTACATGCTGGACACCGTCGTGAAGCCTTGGATCACGAGAGTGGCCAACGGCAGAACGTACGTGTTACAGCATGATTCCGCTCCGTGCCATACAGCCTCCAAAACGATAAAGTGGTTGGCGGCCAATTTCAACGACTTCACCGCGCCGAATGTGTTTCCTTCCAGCTCCCCGGATCTTAATCCAATGGATTATTTCGTGTAGGGCGCGGTGGAACGGGATACCAACAGAACCTCCAGCAACACCAAGGCGGAGCTGATGGCGAAAATCAGGTCCGTTTTCGCGGCCCTACCCCGCGAAACTGTCGCCAGGGCTTGTTCCCGGTTCTGGAGACGGGTGGAGGCCGTATAGAAGCCGAGGGCGGATATTTTGAATAAAATGAATAAAATACATGGTAAGCTACTATTTCTAAAACAAACAAAAATTCTCCGATCATTAATTTTGTTATAATTTTTTTTCTTTCTCCGTAGGTGACTGTCAAATTATCCCGAACGCCCTGTATAGTCCCAGCTTCGTCCGTCACGACAGGTTCTTTGAGGTGATTTTTCAGGCTGTAGAAAGACCGGTTGGCAGCCACCATTCTTGCGCGCAACTCAGCTTCCATGCTATTGTCGTTGCTGACCTTTGACCCCAGATAGGTGAATTCTGGGACGACTTCAAAAGTGCCTTCACCTATCTGCACGTCACGCCTACGTAGGTTTAGATTATTTATTGGTAGGTCCGCTGATGTTGCCACCGTCAGTTTGGTCTTTGTCTCGTTTGTCTGCTATCCGAGGCTCTCTGCCGCCTGCTCGATCCCTTGGTAGGCTTCTGCTACATAGGAGAGCCGCAGACCACTGATGTCTATATCATAAGCGTATGCCAGGATCTGGGTTGACTTATAGAAGATGGTTCCCGTAGTCTCCACCCTCCAGTCGCGAATGGCACTCTCTAGTGCCAGGTTGAATAGGAGACATGCAAGCCAGCTAGGCAAGCCAGTAAGCCAGTAGGCAGACAGGGTATAAAGAACCAGTAATAGCTGTAGTACACATAGACAGTTAAGTTACTAGTGACGGTAATCTGAAACAGAATAATTAAAATACAGTAAATGTATTACTACTGTAATACTTTTGCTATATTTGCACATGCACAACATCCATAGTGTCATCAAATAGAAAGTCGTTAACGGGGTTTACACTTACACTTACAGAGCAACTGAGAGCATTCTAACAATATACCAAACTTTTTAGGAAACTCCACCCTATATGTGCCTGTAAGCATCAATATTTTAGCAAGACTCGAGCATAAACCATCCGATGAGGGAGATATTATTGCGCATTTTTGTGCTGTGGTTCATTGATTGGTTCGATATATATTTTTTCTATGTTTGTTTGTTTGTATGTTTGAATTTCGTGTACCACTCTAGCCTGGTCGGCGTTTCTACAATGTTTCGTTCATACAGTTTGTGGGTAAATGGGATTCCATTCAATGACAATGATTCAATAACTCTAAACTATTGCTATTATTCATAAGGTAAGTTAGGTAATGGTAGTAAGACGTTCCGAAGGATGCGTGTGTGTGTGTGTGTGTTTGCCCCATTTAGTGGTTGAAACTTGAAACATTCGACTGAGATCACAAATGGTACCAACAGCATCAGCAACACATACCCACACACACCACCGTACCACCAATGAACAATCGTCGGTAAGTATTTGCCCTGCTCTACGCACACTAACACGAATATAACGCGTTCTTCAGTGTTGCATTGTGTTGGTATGGTTGGTGGTAAGTCATAAACAGAAACGGCAGAATGGTTACATTCCAACGCTTACTACGCTCGGGCCGCTATTTGTAAGATTCTTAAATTTTGCACGGAAAGTTCAATGGATGCGCATTAGGAGGGTTCTTGCCTCACTGTTGGTTTTTCGTTATATAGTCTATTATCATTCACTCCCTCTCTATGGAAATCGAAGAACTTTCTATTCGGGATGAAAAGTATCCTTTGCAGTGTGTTTCTGCAACGAAAGAAATCCACTTTTTTTTCGTTTTTTCATATAGGCACGTGTAGTTTAACAGAGTTAATCCCGGGAGAGGGAAAGGGGAGCGCCAGATATTGAAAAAGTTTATATATATGTAGATGCGATTTGTTTGTTTGTTTTTTTTTTCGTTTTCCCACAATTGGCTTCGATTTAATGGAACCGCATAGGTGCTTATTGTCCGTGCAACGATTGCAACAATAAGACGACGATTGCATGGCCCAGCGGGTGTGATAACAATTCTAAACGATTAACCTAATTTTTATAAATGTTTACGCCATAATATGTCCGTTATATGTGTACACACCGCTAAACTAAACTAAGTATTGTATAATGCTGTCTGGTTGCTGAAAAAAGAATATACTAAGCCTAACCGAAACAAACGATGCGCAATCGAAGTAGAGAAAACTGACCATTAAACTAACTCACATAAAGAAGAAAACAACAATACGGGTCCAACTTAATCGTACACGAAACAAAACAAAACAACACAAACACCTTTGAAATTACGTCAAATGGCAATGTAAGAAACGAATCTCCCTTTAGGAGAGTGTACCGATTTCATATAGCCGGAGTGTGTGGTGTGGTGTGTGTCCGTGTTTTTGACATTTGTTTCCCTTTCCAGCTTGCATGTTATATTCTAAACGGACGTTAAAATTTTTATCCCTTAATTTACCTTCATTTTTGTATCGAATCATTCATCATTCTATATCAAATTGAGGATATAATTGTACGCACCCCCGCTTCATTATGCATCTATGTTAACGATTAACCAATCTGTTTTTGGTTTCCAGATTTAACTTTCTTGTGTATGTATGTGTGTGTTTTACTACATCCAAGTATCCTCTGGATAACGCTTTCATGTACATTCCTGCATACAGAGAGATGCTTGCTTTTGCATCAACATCCACACACATACACGTGAACACGTACAAGTGCCACATTCTATGTTTTCCCTGATTTCTTGTTTCATTTCACACCCATCTGTTCAACGTTGATTTCTTATCCTTTCGCTTCGTCGCTTATTCAATTAATCACATGTTTCTCTGCTTCCAGCATGGTACACACTCTCCCGCCCACCCGCCCGCACACGAGTACCAATTCTAGTTAAATTACATTTTAAGTGGAATTTTTGTTGCACCTCCTTCACTCCTTCACTTTGCCATACAAGTAACTTGGCTACAAACGTTAAGTGTTATTAATTGTTGTCACAGAAGTGCCACAGAAAGAACGATATTCCTATCCTATTGCGCCGCGACCGCGTGCAGGCTGGTTCCTCAATCGTCATCGTCCTCGTCGTCGTCAAACTTAAGTCCTGGTTCCACCTTTATCATTGGCTGGTTGGCGATGACAGCCGAATCGTCTGAGGACGTTACCTCCGGATCGGGCACCGGATAGTTCCACGACTGTATCTCGGCCGTGCCAAACACCTGGTAAATAAGGTACGTACTGATGGCCACCACCGACGACACGCCAAACACGTGCAGCCATTGGTTGATGTTTTGCTGCGGAAGTATACAAGCGATGCAGAAGAGGATGTGCTGTTTATTTGTTGCGCAATTGCGAGAAACATTGCAAGCGTACTTACCGAATCAGTCACCATGAAGCCGGTCACGAGCGGCTGTAGGAAGGAAGCGGTCATGTGAATGGTCTGAGCAAAAGCCAGCACAGGTCCGGCCAGGTTCGGGGCAATATCGACGATGTTGGCCATTGCGCCGGCGTAGGACGCCGTGATGAAGGTGACTGCGATGAACCACAGTATCAGTACCGTCACGATCTGATAGCCGAGGTACCCGACCAGCAGCACCAACACGCCGGGCACGATCTGGGACAGGGCGGTGAACAGCTTGCGTACGTTGGTGAGCGTCAGCGTTTTTGTTGTCCATCAGCAGATCCGCCACGTAGCAGAACAGCACGGAGGACAGATAGGAGCAGAGGAATGGCGCACCGGACAGCAGTCCGTTCTGCTGGATGTCGAAGCAGAAGATCTTCTGCATGTACTCCGGCCCGGACATGATGAACGTGTAGTGCACCCAGATGCGCCCGAACGTGGTCAGCCCGATGGCCCACACCGGCATCGAGGTGAAGATGCGGCGCCACGGCACCCGCATGCCCTGCCCATTCTTAATGTCCTCGCTGACGTTCAGCTCGATGTACTCCAGCTCCTCGGGCGTGATGCGCGGATGCTCCTGCGGTGTGTTGTACGCCAGCAGGTACCAGAATACGCACCACACCATGCCGATCGTGCCGGTCGTGTAGAACACATGGCGCCACCCGAAGTGAGCAATGATGAACCCGCACAGCGGGTACGTCAGCCCGATGCCGATGCTGAAGCCCTGGAAGCTGCTCATGAAGCGGCTCCGCTCGACCGGCGGTATCCAGTAGCCCACGATCGCGTACATGGCTGGCAGGTGAGCCGCTGGCGAAGCCTTGCACCGAGCGCAGCAGAATCACCGCACCGTAGTGCAGATCGGCCGCGTGCGGTATCAGCAAGCTGCAGGCCGCCGTCAGAAAACTGGGACCATCCGAACACATTCTTCGTGCCGAAGTACTGGGTAGCAACGCCTCCGACCACCTGCGACAGTACGTAGCACCAGTAGAAGGACGATTTGATCACGGCCTGCACGGTCGAGTCCCAGTCAACTTGATGTCGTCGATGGACGCGGGCCCGTCCAGCAGCACGGTGGTGGTAGCGTTGGCCACCGACAGCGTGTAGTTGTAGTTGTCGCCCTCCTCCAGGGAGGGCATATCGTTCACGAGCGTGTTACAGTGATCGCTGCCGGTTGCGTTCGCGCTCGGATCCTGCACCATCGCCACCAGGGCAAAGTTGATATCGTTGCGCATTACAAACGATACCAGAAACCCGGACCAGGACAGGAAGTACAGCACCAACCGGGCTGGGATGCGATCTGAGAGAGTGGAAAGTGGGTGTGGGAGGAAAATACGTTACTGCTATCACTGTATACCGAACTACACACGACTTATCAAACATCTGTTTCAATCAATCATGTAAAGAAAGCAGTCACACAATCAAGATTTGTTATCTCCGAACTACATCGTTGTGTCAGTAGGAATGGGTTAATTTGGTTCTACTTTACCGATCGAGAATCGTTTTTCCCCAAACGTTTACGAACAGTACCTAAAGCATACAAGTAGTGAAGTAACCCCACAATTGATGGCCGTCAGATAATTGAGAATCATGGGAGCATGCATTTTCTCAGATTGTCAACCACAGACAGATTACAGTTCATTTTTCCACACCTCCAATTAGTATAAACCGTTTCATGCTAATTATGCTCACAACACCCCAGTGTAACTACCTTGCGCAAACTACAAATATTAAAGTCGGTTTGTTAGTCTCCCACACCACGCAATCATTGCACCTTGAAACAAGAAACATTGCTACCTTTGTCGCGAACATGAACATGTGCCGATTCCATTTTACACACACAGACACACACGCTGATATTCAAAGTTAATGCCGTAATGTTATCCCCGTTTTCGTCTTGTGCGCACTATCTTTGTTCGGCGATTTGAAAATAATTTACTGTGTATCTCCAGAATTGTCGAATTTGTTTTGCTAAACTATTCCGAATTCCTCTTTTTCTTCAGAAACGCACATAACCCACTAGTGTCTCCAGTAACCTTCAGTACGCTTGTGGATGAAAGTATGGGAAATGAAAATGGATGATTGAAATGCAACATACACGCATGATGGACAAACATATCACACACCCTTGCACCACCCTCCTCCTTCCCCCCCCCCCCCCCCCCCCGATCAAGGACTGGCACATTACATCCCATCGACGAAAGTAACTTACCACAGACCGCACGGAAGCATCCCCCCTTCGTATCTTCGGTTTCGGCAAAAAGTTCACTTCCTTCTCATCCATTCTGAGGGAGTTTCTCTACCCATCCAAACACAAACTTAAACAATTGCGAGCACAAATAATGAACAAATGCTACGTGTTGTGTGCTAATGGCAAAAGAAATGGCTCAATCCCGCGCATAACCAAATCAAAACGGCGTGTGTTGATTATGGTGGCTGATTCAGTAACCACATACACACACACGCACAGTTTTTAAATTACAACGACGCAATGCAATAATAAATTGTAAACTGTAACTAAATTTTTCGGCAAACTCAAACAACCAATGGGATACGGAAATGAGGCGCTTAAAGCAAACAATCCAAATTAACCACTCCAAAAGAAAGGAACAGAACGGGCCGGTGAATTAAACACCGAAATACAACCGCCGATCGAGTTGGTTGCATTGGCCAAAAGGTTGCTGTATATGCCACCGGCTCTCCTCACGAACAGGGCCAATAACACCTTGGTCAGCGGTTTCGGTGGGGTACGGCTGCACCACACTACACTGCATCCAATGCGATCCTGTCGATCACTACACATTTAACAATTGCAGCAAATTTACACCCTGTCGAACACTCATTTGGCCACCACTGCTACTACACCCCGTCGAACAGTGCGGAATGCAAACGTTAACAGCGGGTATCAAGCGGGATGCGCGCCAGTGTGCAGCAGATGATGGGTCGTTCTGTTTCCCGCTGCAGGGCAGTAGTTGAAGTTTAGCAGCTAGGCAGTATTGCAGCAGCAAGCAGAATGATGTGATGGTATTATCTGTTAGAAATGGAGTAAAATGGGGGAAACTATTACATTCCACACTGATATTTATTAAGCTATATTGATATCGAAAAAAGTGTATGTGATACAGTGGATTATTAAATAACAAACATTTTAGTTTTAATTATTTATGATTGTACACTTTATCATAATTTCAAAATAATGACAAACTAAGCCGCTTTTAACAAGATCGCAACCTTGTATTTATTCACTAACAGAAAATTTAACAAAGTCCTAACAAAAATAATAATAATACAAATATTTTCTTAAAGTAATCATAAAAGGTACGATACACCACAATTCACAACTCAGGCATAAACATGAACGATCGCTTCTCAA
>NW_024428113.1:0-40549 GCF_017562075.2 Anopheles merus | reverse complement strand
TGTCCCCAAGGTTCAAACAAGCATTTTAAAATGCGTTCCGAGGTTGTCGCAAGTGTCCCCAAGGTTTATACAAAGGCTCTAAAATGACTTTAGAGGTTTTTCAAGGTGTACCCAAGGTTTATACAAATGCTCTCAAATGACTTCAGAGGTTATCCAAGGTGTACCCAAGGTTTATTCAAACACTCTAGAATGACTTCAGAGGTTGTCCAAGGTGTCCCAAGGTTCATACAAACACTCTAGAATGACTTCAGATGTTATCCAAGGTGTCTGCAAGGTTCATACAAACACTCTAGAATGCCTTCAGAGGTTGTCCCAAGTGTCCCCAAGGTTTATACAAATGCTCTACAATGACTTCAGAGGTTTTTCAAGGTGTACCCAAGGTTTATACAAATGCTCTAGAATGACTTCAAAGGTTATCCAAGGTGTCCCCAAGGTTCATACAAATGCTCTAGAATGACTTCAGAGGTTGTCCAAGGTGTACCCAAGGTTCATACAAATGCTCTCGAATGACTTCAGATGTACCGCAAGGTGTCTGCAAGGTTCATACAAATGCTTTAGAATGCCTTCCTAAAAGAATTACGATAACCATGTAAATGGATATATTTAACACTCATATAGTGAGGTAAGTTTATATAACCGGAAAGCATTGAAAATTGCGAATTATTTAACCTTATTATATAGTTTTTAAATATATCCATGTGGGAATTTCTATAATTAGAAGTAGGGATGATTGAAAAAAAAGGTTAGCTGTAACACTTAGGAACCTACACATAAATATATCGCCTATACTGTCCACGGAATGCACATTACACTGGACGCACTAGATAAACGAAAGGCACCGAAGCATACATCTCGAGTTGATTGAGAAAACGAAAAACATTAGGAGTAAATGTTTCATAGTTGATCTGGCGCGGTGAGCGGATGGTCTTGTTACGATAATAACGAGGTGTATCGAATGCTCCCCCAGAAATTGTACCACACAAAGGTTACGGCGGGCACATAGGCACACAAGCACAAGACAGGCAATTATTAGAACAGCACCTAAAAAATAAGACGAAACAATAAGAGCAGCGAACTCAGTTGTTCGATCTGTATACTTAGGTTGCGAGAGATGATAATAAGCCACGAGGATGATTCGAAAATGTATGAACACGTTAGTCGAGAGCTGAGCACGAGGATGAAAGCCGGAACGGAAATGAAATAGCAATTGCACACCAACAAGATAGCAAATAGTTGAAAAAAAAATCAACGATTAAAATTTGCTTGCTTTCGTTACAAAACTTACTTACTTATCCGGCACTACAACCGCTTTGCGGTCTTGGCCTGCCTCAGGAGTGTCCGAAACCGCTCACAGTTTCGCGCCTTCGTCTGCCAGTCCGTTATCCCGATCCCGCCTTAATGGCGGACGCTTCCACGCCATCTTGCCACCTCAATTTGGGCCTACCACACGCCTCCTCTGTCCTTGTGGACGGCCTAAAAAGACTTTACGGGCTGGGTCGTCCGTTTCCATGCGTATAACATGGCCAGCCCACCGGAGCCTGGCGAGCTTTATACGCTGTACGACAGTGAGGTCGCCGTACATCTCGTATAGCTCGTCATTATAGCGGCTCCTCCATTGTCCTTCCACACATACGGGGCCAAGTATCCTTCTGAGCATCTTCCTCTCGAACGCGGCTAAGAGGGTTTTCGCCAGATTTGGGACAGTGTCCATGTCTCAGAGGCGTATGTGAGTACTGGTACTATATAGGTACTATATAGTCCCAGCTCCGTCCGTCGTGACAGGTTCTTTGAGGTGAACTGATTTTTCAGGCTGTAGAATGACCGGTTGGCAGCCAGCATCCTTGCGCGCAACTCAGCTTCCATGCTGTTGTCGTTACTGACCTTTGACCCAAGATAGGTGAATTGTGGGACGACTTCAAAAGTGCGTTCACCTATCTGCACGTCACGCCTACGTAGATTCTGATTATTTGTTGGTGGGCCCGCTGATGTTGCCACCATCAGTTTGGTCTTTGCCTCGTTTATCTGCAATCCGAGGCTCTCTGCCGCCTGCTCGATCCCTTGGTAGGCTTCTGCTACATAGGAGAGCCGCAGACCAATGATGTCTATATAATCAGCGTATGCCAGGATCTGGGTTGACTTATATAAGATGGTTCCCGTAGTATCCACCCTCGAGTCACGGATGGCCCTCTCTAGCGCCAGGTTGAATAAGAGACAAGCAAGCCCGTCCCCCTGGCGCAGACCCTTGGTGGTAGCAAAAGGTCCTGAGAGTTTTCCATCCACCCTCACCTGGCATGTGACGTTGGTCATAGTCATTCTAACTAGCCTTATCAGTTTGGCCGGATTCCAAAAGAGCTCATAGCGTCATACAGTTTTACCCTGGTGTAATAAGTTGGTTCGGACGCGACGGGTAGTTCAACAATGCCATACTATAGACATCACTCTTCAGGTATATTTGTAAGCACGAAGGTGGAGTTTTCGGATGTTTCCTGAATATCATCGATGTTTCAGGTAGAGGACAAACACGATTAAATTAATTACACATCTCGCTTTAGTTTTACAAGTCAAGACTTGACCGACAAAGATTTAACAGTATCACTTCACGACTGCACGTACTGTGCGTAACTGTGATTCTAACTGTCTCCGACTGTCCTGGTCTCATCTTGCATCTTTATTTATACGGTACCTTTCTTCAATTCGATTTTGCGTTTACTTTCGCTTTGTGTCGGTTATGCTGAGGGTTAGGTTTTTTGGTTTAACATATGGTTGTAATTATTCTGTTAGGTCAGTTCTTGAGTTCTTATGCTTACGCGGTGTTTTGTTTCCGACGCTTGCAGTTAACGGTTACGTTTGTACACACGAGGGTACGTTGTCTCCTATTTCATTATTTATGAACTGATGGTTGCTATTATGCAATGTTATTGTTTTTACGCTTTACGCACTTGAAACGTTTTTGTGCTGGGTAATGTTTTTTCTGCTGTTTTCGCACCTACGGGGCTGTGTGCGGGTTGTGTGTTTTAAGTGTTTTTGGACAAGGGTTTTTCTGCTGACTTACAATTCCTGGCGTAAGGTTATTTATGTGGTTTGGGTTGTGTTAATTTCTTGAGTGGTTATTTTATCCTTTTTTGTGTGTTGTGTGGTGTTGACAATTTGTGTTTAATGTGATGAGATTGCGTGTGAATTGATTATAGACAGTATAGCATGTGCATGTGCATGCTACACCTCCACCCTTTTTGAATAATGTACGATTGAGTTTTTTACGAATGAGTGCATTATTCACTAAAACTGTTTTAATCGGTTTTTATGTACCGTTGTGATTTTTCCTGTCTGATTATGTTTTATAACGCAATTTGTATCCGTGATTTCTACGATTGTAAATGTCCTATGTAGACTGGATCTAATTTTTTCTATTTTCGTTTGTTAGGTAAACGTAATCTCCTATGCGTATGTTTAATTGTTTAAATTTTCATTAAGTTTGGCTTGACGTTGTATTTTGATGCAATCAGTTTGTTTTTTGCTATTTCATGTGATTTTTGTAATTTAAATTTCATTTCATTGTAGTATTGTTCTATATTGTACACTGGGTCTACTCTTGTTTTGTATAATTCTTGTGGTAAATTTGCTTGTCTTCCAAATACTAATTCGAATGGTGTGAGGTTTGTTATGCTGTGTACTGAAGTATTGTAAACAAACTCATAGAATTTAGTCCATTGATCCCAATCGTCATGGTGTTCATTGGTGTAACTTCGTAAGTATTCGTTTAAATTTCTGGGTTTCGTTCTAAAGCTCCTATTGTTTGGGGATGATATGCTGCTGCGAATGTTTGTTTGATTTCTAATATTTTTGATATTTGAGTTAAATTTCATTATTGTATTCAAGTCCTTGATCTGATCTCATCTCTAAAAAGTTACCAAATGTAAGAATGAAATTTTCTACTAAAGCTTTTGCTATTGTGTTTGCTTCCTTTGTTTGAATTGGATTATTACGATATATTTCGATAACTCGCATTGTATTGTGACTGCGTATCGATTATTGTTTGCTGTTTTTGGTAGCGGTCCTACGGTATCAATCGTTATGATGTTGAATGGTTTAGAGGGTGTTGTTGTCGTCACAACAGTTTCCTCTTTAGTATGTTTTAGGATCTTGTTCGTTGCGCATGCTTTACAACTTTTTACATACTTGATGATATCCGCTTTCATATTTTTCCATTTGTATCTATCTTTTATTTTGCTATATAGTTTGAATTGTCCTAGGTGTCCTCCTGCTGGTGTTGTGTGGAAATTGGACATTATTTGAAATTGTTCTTCTTTTTCTTCTATCCACTTAGGTGGTGTATACACGACGATATGAACGTCTGTTATCATTTTGTTAATAATTTCTTTTATGGTCGACATTGAGTAAAAATCGAATAACTTGTCATTCGATGCAATTGCTAAATTCTTGTGATACTTTCTAGCGATTAGGCATGATTCATGCAGTACAAACTCTAGTGTTTGACTTGGCTTCGCAGAAGTTATGGGTATTTTAAATTTCCCCAGCGCTTTATAATAATTGTGATTGTATATCACGAGCTCAATAATTTCATCATTTTCAATAATATTTGTTTTCATTTTCATCATTTTAGTTGTTTCAGATGGCCTATCTGTTTCGTACATGTTAGTTTGATCATAATTCTCTTTCGTTTCTTCTTCCTTTTCTTTTCTTTTTCTCCTCTATTTGCAGTTTTACTTTTCCTTGTCATCGCTCTAGTATTCACCATTAAAATAGGATTAGCTAAATCCGTCTTATTTTTAGGGATGGATGCTTTAAGTTCGTCAGAATCCGTAACGATTCTGGATATAAAGCATCTGCTACTACATTCGTTTTTCCTGCTAAGAATTCAATTTTAAAGTCAAATTCTTCTAAATCTAATCTCATTCTAGTTAGTTTTGATGTTGGATTCTTCATACCAAACAGATATACTAATGGTCTATGATCTGTTTTAACCGTAATTTTCTACCGTATAGATATGGTTTGAAATAATTTATTGCCAATGAATTGCTGTCAATTCCTTTTCAATAATAGGCTTATTTTTTTCTCCTGGTGTGAAGCTTTTGCTTGCATAAGCTATTGGATGGTCCTCTCCATCTGTTATTTGTGAAAGAACTGCACCACATGCCACATCAGAAGCGTCTGTTGTTAATATAAATTCTTTCTTAAAATCTGGATATTTTAAAACTGTTGGTGATAAAAGACTCTGTTTTAAGCTATTAAATGCGTTCTGACATTCGTCTGTCCAAATAAATTTTACATTTTTTCTAATTAGATTATTTAAAGGTTTAGCAGTATTAGCGAAATTCTGTACAAACTTACGATAATAATTACAAAATGCGACAAATCTTCGTACTTCGTCTGCATTTCTTGGTATGGGAAAATTTTTAATTGTTTCGAATTTAGAATCATCTGGGTATATACCCTTATCTGTTATTTTATGACCTAAATAAGTAACTTCTGTTTTAAAGAATGAACATTTTTCTGGGTTTAATTTTAAGTTGTAAAATCTTAACCTATCAAAAACCTTAACTATGTTACTGATGTGCTGCCGTGCACTGCAGCCAGTAACGATTATATCATCTATATATACAAATGCTAGCTCAGGAGTTAATCCTGCCATAGCGATAGCCATCATACGTTGAAAACTGTTGGGGCTAATGTTTAGACCAAATGGCATACGTTTAAATTGATAATGCCCTGATCCTGTTGAAAAAGCTGTAAATTTTCTTGACTCATTTTCTAAAGGTATTTGGTGGAATCCTGACATTAGGTCAGGGTGCTACATATTTTGCCCTGCCAAGTTGATCTAGTATTGAGTCAATTCTTGGCAATGGAAATTTATCTGGTATAACCTTTTTGTTTAATTATTATTATTATTATTATTTATTCCAAAAGTTATCCAGCTGGCATAAGCTTACATAACATACTTATTTCTATAGTTAATGCTAAAGAACAGTGCTAACAAAAACGCATAAAAAAACATAACAAGTTTAACTGTCAATCAACCAAATAAAAATTAAAAACAACATAAACTGTGGAAGCGTCATATTAAGCTATGTAAAAAGGTCCGTAAATTGTTTAAGTTTGAGTTCAAGTCGACATTGTTTCCTAGCGAGTTATAGGCACTTATCATTTTTAATAAAGGATCGTTAGATCCAAAATTAGTCGATCTGAATTCTGTGTTAAATAATGTCCTGGTTCTTAACATTCTACTGGGGGCCTGAAAGTTCAATTTACTCAGAATTGACGGGGCGTCTAAAGATCCGCTAACAAGTTTGTGTATAAATAAGCACTGTGCCGTCTTTCTTCTATGTTGCAGAGGTTCTAGTCCAAATAACAGGCACCTTGTACGGTAAGAGGGACAAACAGAATTACGAGACCACGGGAGACGGTAAAACAATGAACGAGTGAGCTTGCGTTGAACCAATTCTAGCCTATCTATTAATATTGCTGTGTCGGAGTCCAAATAATACTAGCGAATTCTAAAGTAGGACGGACAATTGCACAATACAGAGCTTTTACACTGAATGGATCTTTGAAGTCTTTCGCAACACGTAAAATGAATCCTAACAAACGGAAGGCTTTTGAAAGTATTGCTTCATAGTGGTTCTGTAACGTTAGTCTGCTATCTAAATGAACGCCTAAATCGCGAATCACATTTTTACGCGGCACTGATCTATCATCAATTTTATAATCGTAAACAATTGGGGTTCTTTTTCTAGTATAGGATATAACAGAGCATTTAGATATGTTGAGACGCATACAATTTGAATTACACCATGAGTTAAATCGAGTTAAGCAGTTTTGAAGAGTAAAACAATCGGTTTGATCTGATATCGGTAGAAACATTTTCAAATCATCTGCATAAAACAATTTTTCGCAATCTGGTATAACATAAATAACATCGTTTATGAAAATGTTAAAAAGAATAGGTCCGAGAATACTGCCTTGTGGAACCCCGGACGTGTTGGTGAATGGTGCAGATATAGAGGAGGAAATATTCACTGTTATATGCCTATCACTTAAATAACAGGAGAGCCAATGGACTAACGCCCCATTTACTCCGTAGCTTGATAGTTTTGAAATTAGCATTGAGTGATTTACGGAGTCAAAGGCAGCACTGAAGTCGGTGTAGATTACGTCTACCTGTTTACCATTGTCCATTGCAGGATAGCAGGTGCTCAATAAAGAGAGAAGGTTTGTTTCAATTGAGCGGTTGGGTAGAAAGCCGTGCTGATCATTGGAGATTATATTTTTAAAACCACTTGATAGGTGTTTCGAAATGGTGATCTCAAAAATTTTGCTGACTGCACATAACATATAAATACCACGGTAATTACATATGTCATTTCTATTTCCATTTTTGTAAACCGGGAACATGAATGAAGATTTCCAAGCTTGAGGGAAGCGTTTCTGCTGCAAAGACTTGTTGAACAATGTGGTCAAGACAGGAGTTAAAGCATCTCTGCAGCGTTTGAAAATAGCACTGGGTATAGCGTCAGGCCCAGTAGCGTATGAAAGCTTCAACTCGTTGATAGCCGAGGCAATGTCAGCTTCAGACAGAACAGGAAGAGGAATGTCGGCAGCATCAGGTATATGGTTGGACGTAACAGCATTAGTGACTGGTGGCGAGTTACTCACGTATGTTGATGAAAAGTAATCAGCAAATGCTTGACTGATTTCAACATTACCGGTGTACGATCTTCCGTTCAGAAGCATCATTGATGGAAGTCTGTTACTATCTCGTTTTTGTCGAGCAAAACTAAAAAACGTTCTTGGATCCCTTTTAAATCGGTTTTCTATTTTTCTTACGTAGTTGGCGTAGGCTCGGCGATTAAATGTCTGGTACAGACGGGCAGCTTTAATAAATATTCTTCTGCTGACCTCGTTCTTATGTTGACGGAACATTTTATGGAGTCTTTTTTTCTGTTTTCTCAAGACTTTTAACCGTGAGTTAGACCAGGGTGGCTTGGTTGGGGTCTGATAACGAGGGACAAACTGATCGTAAAAGCTTGTAATTTTGTTTGTAAACAACAAAATGTTTTGGTTGAGATCCAGGTCTCTGGTGATATGGCTCCAGTCAACGTTGGTAAGAGCCGATGAGAGACCTATAAAATTCGTCTTTCGGAAGTTCCGACTCTGGATATTTGATGTATGTTGTGGTGTTGTAGTGTGGATTGATTCAGAAAATATGCGGAGAGCAATCACCGGGTGGTAAGAGTCTGGTTGAATCCAGGGTCAAGAACGAGCTCCAACTTTAATAAGTGGTAAGGAATCCCATCATCAGCCAAAATAAGGTCCAGTATAGAACCATGAGGATTCATGTAGCAGTTTAGTTGGGACAGTCCTGCATAGTTGAGTTCATCGAGGAGAACTGAACAGGAAGGATTAATCCGGGATTCCGATGTATTTAAAACTGCAACATTTTCGTTTGATGTGCTCCATACGAGCTGAGACTGATTGAAATCCCCCATAAGGATCATTGTATCATCAGTATGTTTATCCCGCACACACCGAAGAGTGGAGCATAAAGCATTTATTGTGTGGGTGTCGTTGCAACGATCCGGTGCAAGGTAGATAGCACCAACTATAAGAGAATTCGTAGGGTTCTCAGTTGAATCCACAGACTCTCAGTTATGTTTGAGAGAGGAGTGCAAGGACTAGAGGCAATTTTTTTTTTAACTGCAATAAGAACTCCCCCTCCTCTTGTCTTTGTACTATTAGTAGTGGAACGATCGGTACGGTAAACTGTGAAGCGGTTATCGTCAAAAAGCATCGTCGAGGAAATAGCATCGTCGAGCCATGTTTCAGTTAAAACTATAACGTCATATTCTGATTCATAACTTGCTGCATATAAATCGGCTGTTTTAGTACGTAGCCCACGCACATTTTGATAATATATCGAAAGTTCACTCAAGGGAGGCTGTGAGTGTGTGATCGTTGCGAGAGTGTCGGAGAGCGAAACAGTATGATGTTCGGTGTTCGGGTTGTTCTCTTCGGGTGTGAAAGTGTTCGGGACGATCTGTGATCTCATTATCATATTGGTGAGTTGTATAGGGTATGTGGTGTAAAAAAATCGTTGTTTTTTTTATTGCGGAACTCAAATTCGGCGTATACGAAACCGCGGGGCCAAGTTGCAGGTGAAAGTGCTTTATTCTTAAGTGCATTTGGGAGACTGACCTTGAAGGAGATGAATCGAAGTGTTGCAGGATCACGATCACGAGGAAGTATTTTTTTTACCGTACAATTTTTATTTTCAAGGCGATTGGTAATAAAAGTTGTCATATCTTCTTCAGTAACGTGCGGTGCGATGTGAGTGACAAACATCCATACTCGTGGCTCAACATTTGGAACGAAGCCTTCAAACGATGAACTTGCATCAGTTGCTGCACCGGTAAGCAATGCGTTTCTATGATTAAAGGAATGATTAGCCGAAGCTGCACTGTCAACACCGATTCTTCGTTGTGTTTGTTCGCGTGGTGAAGTAGATGAAAGAGTGTGAGTGATATTGCGTGTATGAGAACATCCAGGCAGCATTTCCGAAGAGCTCGTGGTGTTGTGAATAGTTTTGACTGGATGGACAGGCGTAGTGTTCAGTGTAGTAGTGGAAGCCAATCTTTCGTTGAACTGTGTAGTATTAGTGGCATGGTTCCTAGTGAGTGTGAGAGGATATTCGGAATAGTTTGTGCGTATTCGTAGATCAATCTCTGCAATCATTTCTCTCTTCAACTCATTTATTAGGTGAGATATTTCGTTCTTCATCTCACTAATCGTTTCGATGAGGCGGGGTGCCTTCTCACCAAGAACCAAGCCATTATCGGAGTTGTTGTTGGTGCACATATTGCAAATCCAAACAATATTATTGCTATGAGAAACACTTTTTATGCTCGATTTTGGCATTTTCAGACACTTTGGATGGAAAGCCTGTTTGCACGAAGAGATATTCAAGTTACCGCCACATATGATAACTGCTTCCTCGGTGTCCAGTGAGCAAATCCGGCAGTGAGTCATGGTGAATTGACGAGCAATAGCACGACGCAGAGCACGACGAAAACAGGAAATTATACCCGAAACAGACCGATTTTAATGCCACTAATCAAGTGTTACAGCATACTACTGCAGTTAATTCTCTACTTTCAGAGTCTTCAAACTAGTGATACTACAAGCGCGATCACAATAACGCAAAAATTATCTGATTTGTACGGAGCAAACATAAACACGACCGTTCACCGCAAACGTCAATTTTGATCCTGAATTTTTTGAATTGCCTGAAATCCACAACAAGTCTCCATTTTTTATTACCATCTGTTGATTTCTTTGGAACTAGTAAGATTGGTGAATTATATGGTGACACTGAGTGCTCTATTATATCATTCTTAAGCATTTTGTCTACCTGATTTTGAATTTCATCTGCTTGTGAGTAAATTTGTTTGTAGTTTGGTATGTAGATAGGGATATTGTCTTTTAATTCGATTTTCTGAGGGTAGAAATTGTTTGTGGTTATTGGATCATCCTCTACGCAAAAAATATCGTTGTATTCTGTTACAACCTTTCTTAGATTGTAAATTTCCGAAGTGGGAATTTTATCTATTTTAATTTTTTGTAAGAGTTTTTGTAGTCTATCATTGTTTACTTCTCCTGCTTTGTTGTTTACTTGTTTAGCTTCGTAATTTGATAATGGTTCTGTAATAGGGTTGAATTCTGCGTGCGTTATATAGATATTTCGTTGCCTTGTGTTGATGAATTTAACAACCTGATTATCTTTAGAAATGATTGTACTACCACAAAATACTCCTGGTTGGATTTCTTGAGCGAATACTATGGTATCCTCAGTTATATTCGGAAGGTATATTCTTCGTACTACTTCACTTCTGATGGGTAAAATAAATCCTTTTCCATCATCTTCCTCAATACTATGCTGAATTTCCTCCCCCTGACATGTGAATGTAAGCAATAGTAAATCATAGTTAATAGAACATCTGTAAAGTTTGTAAAAATCTCTACCTAATATACCATCTGCTCCAATGTTAAATTCATCCGGAACTAGTACAAAGTCGTGTTCCAATTCTAAATTGTTAAAAAAAATAGTGCAAGTTGTATTACCTTTGGAATATATTGGTGTGTTAGATATTTCTGTTAATGAAATTGAATCTGAACGTATTGGACTGTGGTTTTTCTTTAATTTGCTTGCTTTGAATAGTGATACTGATGCTCCTGTGTCGACTAATAATATAGATGTTTCGGTATTAGCAAAACTCAGTTTAATTTTTATGTAATCAACTCCATTCAAATCTAGCGCGTATATTGGTCTAGAGTCTGAGTTGATTCCTTTTGGTCTAAAAAATTATTCTCATCCTCCTGTACCTGAGCTGTAGTATGATATACGTTTCTGGATTGTTGCCCTGTTTCTCGATTCGTTATAGCCCTAGGACTTCTATTTGGCCTGTTTTGATAGCCATTATTATTGTATCTTTGATTTTGGTTGTCTCTATTATTGCCACTGCGGTTATTATTTCTTTGATTGCTGTTGTAGCCATCACTGTTATAATTGCGGTTATTGAAATTGTTGTTGTTTCTGTAATTGTCATTGCGTCTGTATGATTGGTTTGAGTTAGGACGGTTATTATACTGATAATTCCTGTTCTGTTGTCTATAATTATTGAATCTACTATTGTTGTATGAACCCTGGTAAGCAAGTACTTGTGCTTTGTCTTGTCGAGATTCGCATTCATCTACTACTTTAGTAGCTTCGTTTATAGTTGTGAATTTTCCAATGATGAGAGCTGTTTTAGCTTCTCGATTTGACACTTTATCTATTAATGAATTTATTCCTTCCCGAATTGCGAATTCATTTGCTACTTCGGTTGGAATTTGTTTTTGAAGGTAGAGAACCTTCAATTTTTCTGTAAGCTCTTCTATTTCTTTGCAAAGTGTCTTTGTATCCTTAGTTTTTAATGATTTCATGTTAGCTATTACTTTGCTTGGTTCTACCTTTTCTTCACAGCGTGATTTTATATCCTCTGCTACTTGCTGTACTGTGGTAAGGTTGGGTTTTATTCCGGTTTCTGCCTTACCAGATAATCTAGTGTAAATGAAGTCTACCAATAGTCCCTCTTGATCATCCGGGAACATTCTCTTTGCAAAATGTATTGCCCTAAGGAAGGATTGTAATTGGTCTGCGGATCCATTATATGTCGGTACTACAGCCGAAGCTTCTTTTAGGTTAAACGTCGCCATTGTTTGGGTTCCTAAACTAACGTTATTAGATGAAACAGTAAACTTTTGTTTGTGAATTGCTAAGAATTTATTTATGTCACTATAAAGTGTTCTAGCAATTTTGGATGTATATGTTAGTTCTTCTTCACTTATTTCATTTTCATATTTAACTAGCTTTTCTTGTAGCTTTTTGAAAGTTTCCTTAGCACTTTCCTCATATGTGCTTATTGCGCACTGTCTGTAGCATCTGTCTATGTGTTTTAAACTATCGTGCAGTTGTTTTAATCTTTCTACTAGTAGTTCTATTTTTTGTTTCATTCTTCATCATATTAGTTTATAAATTAAGGGTTATGCAGTACCTTGGAGTTCTCGTAGGTGGTGCCCTACCCGGTGTCCGGTGTTCCTCTGTCCCTAGGTCCAGGGATGTCTTCTCTCACCTGTCTGTCCGACAGTGAGCCCGTGTGAAGGTTATTTATTTGCAGCTTTCGCTGCTTTTTGTCTTCGTCGTTGAGTCGATTATAGTTGATCCATCATGAGATGCGTCTCAATGAGGATCAAATGTAGCTTCATAGTCTTGGAAATGTTTTTGCCCTTGGAGGCACGTTTCAAAAGGCGCATTGTTGCCTTATGTAGCCTTTTCCTGTCTGTCTCGTCGCGCAACATAGCCGTCATGCGGTGTAGTCTGTCCCACTGATTTTCCATTATGATAAAGTGCCTTCACTGACTAGCCACTTCACGGTTAATTGTTTTTGTTATTATGTTTCATTTTTCGACGACTTGCTTGTGCCGTTACTGTTCCGTTTTGGTTCCACTTTTATTTATTTATATATTTATTTATTTATTTATTTTTTTTTTTTATCACTCTTCCATAAGGCTGTTTGCTTCCATATTATTGTTTTCGCTGTCTCTTGCAGCCGCAACCACAGTGCTCCATAACAAATGAGCTCTCACTAGTAAACCTTGCACTTCGTCTAGCGTGATGGGCTGGTTTTTTGATTCAATGAAAATAGTTGCTCCTGTTTCATGCAATTCTGCTTTTATATATTCCCTAATGCATGACCTTGATGCGTGCCTTAATCATGTGCATCATCCAGTTTATGGTTTGCACTAGATCGAGTTCAATTGTGTCGTCCATCATAATGTCTATATATTTTCATGTTAAACTTTTCTGCTCACTATAAACTCGTTTTATTGTCTCTCTTTTTTTTTTTTTACTTAGGCAGCGATAAAATTTTTAGTGCTCTATCGTGAGCCTGTTTAGATAGAAACTTGTATATGGCCTTTAACACTTTACACACGATTATAATTGAGAGCAAAATTATGAGGATGTTTATTTTAACATCTTGTGATAGATGCTGTTCCGTATGTACGTTTTGAGTTTGTATAATTGTGAGGTCCTCATTGCCTTTTATTTTGGTCTCTGGTTTGGCATTACCATTGCCCATTGTATTATAATCACTGTCACCACTTTTATACCACTTGTCACTAACTTATCGGTCGCGGTATGTCTAGTTTGCGGTGATGCAAACTGTCACGGTCGCCATGTAATAAGTTGGTTCGGATGCGACGGGTAGTTCAACAATGCCATACTATAGACATCACTCTTCAGGTATATTTGTAAGCACGAAGGTGGAGTTTTCGGATGTTTCCTTAATATCATCGATGTTTCAGGTAGAGGACAAACACGATTAAATTAATTACACATCTCGCTTTAGTTTTACAAGTCAAGACTTGACCGACAAAGATTTAACAGTATCACTTCACGACTGCACGTACTGTGCGTAACTGTGATTCTAACTGTCTCCGACTGTCCTGGTCTCATCTTGCATCTTTATTTATACGGTACCTTTCTTCAATTCGATTTTGCGTTTACTTTCGCTTTGTGTCGGTTATGCTGAGGGTTAGGTTTTTTGGTTTAACATATGGTTGTAATTATTCTGTTAGGTCAGTTCTTGAGTTCTTATGCTTACGCGGTGTTTTGTTTCCGACGCTTGCAGTTAACGGTTACGTTTGTACACACGAGGGTACGTTGTCTCCTATTTCATTATTTATGAACTGATGGTTGCTATTATGCAATGTTATTGTTTTTACGCTTTACGCACTTGAAACGTTTTTGTGCTGGGTAATGTTTTTCTGCTGTTTTTGCACCTACGGGGCTGTGTGCGGGTTGTGTGTTTTAAGTGTTTTTGGACAAGGGTTTTTCTGCTGACTTACAATTCCTGGCGTAAGGTTATTTATGTGGTATTTCTTGAGTGGTTATTTTATCCTTTTTTGTGTGTTGTGTGGTGTTGACAATTTGTGTTTATTAAGTGTGATGAGAATTGCGTGTGAATTGATTATAGACAGTATAGCATGTGCATGTGCATGCTACACTGGCTATGCTATCATATGCGGCTTTGAAGTCAATGAAGAGATGGTATGTGTCGTGTCTGTATTCAGCCATCTTCTCCAAGATCTGCCGCATGGTGAAGATCTGATCAGTGGTAGATTTTCCGTTTCGGAATCCTCTTTGATAGTTTCCGACTATCTCTTCGACGTGCGGGACAAGGCGATCCTGAAGGATCAGGGAGAATATTTTATTGGCGGTATTCAACACCGTAATACCCCTGTAGTTGTTGCAGTCCAACCTATCTCCCTTCTTGTATATGGGGTAGATGATGCCGAAATTCCAATCATAAGGCATCGATTCGCTATCCCACACCTCAGTAACAATTTGATGAATCTCGTTTTCTAGTCGTGCACCTCCATTCTTGACCAGTTCGGCTGCAATTCCGTCGGTTCCGGGTGCCTTGTTATTTTTCAGCCGACGGATAGCCTTTCGTGTTTCTTCTATGCTAGGTGGCAGTAGCATGTCACCATCTGCTAGTGGCGCTTCTAGCTGTTCGCTAAACTGGTCATTGAGTAGTTCATCAAAGTACTGAGCCCACCGCGAGAGGACCTCTGGCTGGTTACTGACCAGATCTCCATCCTTGTTGCGACAGCAGGTTACCTTAGGTACAACGTTGTTTCGGTGACCTGCTATCGCTTGGTAAAACTTTCGTGTCGGTCCGTACGCCTCTCTGGTTTGCTCGAGTTCCCGCATGTTTTGCTCTTCCAAAGCATGCTTCTTGGAGCGGTGAACTCTTTTCTCTTCGCGTCTGAGCCGTGAATATTCCTCTGCGCATGCCCGCGTTCTATGCCGTTGCTGCATTGCTCGGTATGCAGCATTCTTACGTTCGGTCACTTGTCTGCATTCATCGTCGAACCAGCCAGATTTGGTGTTGCCACGACGTGGTGGGAGTATATTTCTTGCACAGTTTATTTTTTTTGTTTTTAGAGCGTTCCACCTCTCGCTCGTAGTTTCATAACCGTTTTCTGGTAGTAGAGACTCGTCTAAAGCGGCTTTGAATTCCTGTTGGACAGTAATGTCCCTTAGAGAGTCCGTGTTGAGCCGAGGCTGCGTGTTTTCTCCACCCCCATTGGCGCGGGGGCGGGCGATTCTACAACGTATCACTAAGCCAACCAAGTAGTGATCGGAATCGATATTGGCTCCTCGATATGTTCTGACATTTAACAGACTCGACTGTCGTCGGCGGCTTATTAACACGTGGTCGATCTGGTTGAAGGATTCGCCATCCGGGTGCGCCCACGTCATTTTGTGGATGTCCCTCCGCGCAAATTTGGTACTTCCTACAACCAGATTGTTCGCTGCGGCGAACTGGACCAATCTACTACCATTATCGTTACTGTGCTTATGCAGACTGTGACAGCCAGTGTATTGGCGGTACATTGGCTCCCTACCGACTTTTGCGTTGAAGTCCCCCAGGATGATTTTGAGGTCATGCCTGGGGCACGCATCTACGATTCTAGCGAGGCGGCCGTAAAAAAGGTCCTTCTCCTCTTCCTCTTTATCTTCGGTAGGGGCGTGAACGTTTATGAGGCTTATATTAAAGAATTTGCCTCGCATGCGCAGGGTGCATAGCCTATCGTTTATAGCCTTGAAATCCATGATTGCAGGTTTCAACCGGGGACCTACGGCGAAACCCGTTCCGAGCACGCGGTGGCGGTCGTGGCAGCTGTAGTAAATGTCGTAGCAATCCTTACCACGCCTATTCTGCACACCGTTCCCTAGCCACCGAATCTCTTGTAGAGCTACGAGGTCCATGCTCAGTGTGGCTAGGGTGTCATCAAGTTGTTTCAAGGCTCCGGCTTCGCTTAGAGTGCGTACGT
Organism: Anopheles merus; assembly: GCF_017562075.2. NCBI lineage: Eukaryota > Metazoa > Arthropoda > Insecta > Diptera > Culicidae > Anopheles > Anopheles merus. The sequence continues at coordinate 24,094 of NW_024428113.1, read as the reverse complement.
TCCATGAGCCCATTTTTAGAGTAGTCCGGGGGCATTGCGTAGGGTCGATATCGTTGAATCCGTTTCGAAAATTTCTTTGGCTTTCTGTAGTCGGTTGCTTCATGGGACTGGGTGACTGGCCCCGCGCCCACGTGACCGTTTGTTTAGCGTCGGGTTGCCCCCCCCCCCCCCCCGACGTTCAGGCAACCGGTTTCCCGGGATACCCACCCCCCTCCTGGTTCATCATATGCCACCATCCGCCCAAGGGGTTGGGTCAAGCCCGTGTACCCAAGCTTGGATATGTGGTGACACATGTTACCACTCTGCACGACGAGGACGTGTCGGAATAGGAGTTGGATGGGAGAGCCTGTATTATCCCTCAAAGGGGCTTCGGATCCCATCCCATTACAGAGCAAATACGCAAATTACAGCGTTACAAAAACAAAAACAAAAAAAAAAGCGTAATGACATGTAGCGACCTCGGCCGCTACGATAAGAAAATATCGATCAGATAAGCTTCGTTTAGATGTAGATATCGACAAGATACGTGTAGACACGTCTTAAGGCGGCCTTATCAAAATCGACGGCTACTGTGCGGGGTTCGTGGATCGGAGGTTCGGCGGAGCGATGGCGGTTGAGGAAGACGCGAACATTTTTCGTGGACTCATTCTCATTCTGGTGGTGGATTTAAGTGGATGTTAAATAAAGTGCAGTAGGAATATTTAATTTATTTAATAATAGAAGTAGTGCTGTGCGTTTCCGAAAAAGTAGTTTAGTCGTTTCAGTAGACTGGATCTAATTTTTTCTGTTTTCATTTTCCAAATATACCTGATCTCCTATCTTTATAATGAGTGGTAATATATCTTTATTTATTCTTTGCTTTTATCAAATTTTCTCTAGCTATTTCGTTTGATTTTTGGAGTTTATATTTCATTTCGAAATAATATGGGTCAATATTATAAACTGGTTCTATTTTTGTTTTGAATATATCTTGTGGTAAATTCGCCTTTCTTCCGAATACCAGTTCGTATGGTGTGTAGTTTGTGTCAGTGTGATCTGTTGTATTGTAAACAAATTCGTAAAATTTTGTCCAATCATCCCAGTCATCATGATGTTCGTTTGTATAACTTCTTAGGTATTCGTTTAGACATCTATGATTTCTTTCTAATGATCCTATTGTCTGTGGGTGGTAAGCTGTGCTAAAAGTCTGTTTGATTTTTAAGATTTGTGAGATTTTGTGTAATATTTCATTGTTATATTCTAGTCCTTGATCTGATTTTAATTCGATAAATGTTCCAAATGTAAGAATAAAGTTTTCTACCAATGCTCTTGCTATAGTATTTGCTTCTTTGTTATGGATAGGTATTACTACGATGTATTTCGTTAACTCACATTGTATGATTATTGCATACCTGTTGTTTTTGTTAGTTTTTGTTAGAGGTCCTACTGTGTCGATTGATATTATGTTAAAAGGTTTTGTCGGTGTTGTAGTTACATGTGTCTTCCTTAGTATGTCTAGTCGTCTTATTAACTATGCATGCCTTGCAATTTCGTACGTATTTCTTGATATCATCTTTCATATTTTTCCATTTGTATTTTTCCCTTATTTTCTGGTACAGTCTGTACTGGCCTATATGTCCTCCCGAAGGGGTCATATGATAATCTGAAATTATTCTCAGCCTATCTTTCTCTGTTGTTATCCATCTAGTTGGAGTAAACAGGATTATTTCAAACTTAGTAATGGCTCTATTGGCGATTTTCTTAATAGTTTGTTGGAAATATTCTTTGAATAAGTGGTCTTCTTCTGACCATGCTAGCTTGTTTCTTCCATATTGTTTCGCGATTTTGCACATTTCTAGAAGAGCAAACTCTAATGCTTGACTTCCATTTACATCTTTTCTCAAAAGAAATTTTCCTATTGCTTTACCATATGAATGGTTGTATATAATGAATTCATTGTTGTTCTTATTTTTCTGCGTACATATTTTCAATACCTTTCTCACTTCTGAAGGTCTATCTGTTTTCCACATCGCGGGGTTGTTGCGATTGGTTTATCTTTGTTTGGATCAGTTTTCACGTTATTTTTCTTAATCATGGCTCTCGTATTAACCATTAAAATCGTTTTGGATTTTGGTATTGATGCCTTCAGGTCATCCGAGTTAAGGATTATTCTTGATAGTGCGTATGCCGCAACATTAGCTTTACCTGCTAAATATTCTATTTCAAAGTCAAATTCTTCTAAATCTAGCCTCATTCTAGTAAGCTTAGAAGTAGGCTTTTTCATACCAAATAAGTAAGCTAGTGGTCTATGATCTGTTCTAACTATAAATTTTCGTCCATATACATAAGGTTTAAAATAATTAATTGCCCAATGTATAGCTGTAAGCTCTTTCTCGATAATTGGCTTATTCTTCTCTCCTGGTGTAAAACTTTTACTCGCAAACGCGACTGGTAAATCGTTTCCATCTGTTATTTGTGATAACACTGCACCACATGCCATATCCGATGCGTCTGTCGTAATTATGAATTGCTATTTAAAATCTGGATATTGTAAAATTGTGGGAGAGAGTAAGCTTTGTTTCAATGTATCGAATGCTGCTTGACATTCCGAAGTCCATGCAAATTTAACGTCTTTCTTAATCAAATTATTAATAGGTTTAGCTATCTTAGCAAAATTCTGTACAAATTTACGATAATAGTTACAAAATGCGACAAAACGTCTTGCTTCATCAGCATTAGTAGGAATCGGGAAGTTTTTAATTGTGTCAAACTTCGCGTCGTCCCGATAAATTCCTTTATCTGTTATTTTATGACCTAAGTACGTTAGTTCTGTTTTAAAGAAACAACATTTCTCTGCATTTAGTTTAAGGTTATACTTTCTTAGCCTATTAAAAACTTTACCTAAATTACTGATATGATGCCGTGCACTGCATCCAGTAACTATAATATCATCTATATATACAAATGCTAGCTCTGGTGTTAAACCAGCCATAGCGAGAGCCATCATCCTTTGAAAGCTGTTTGGGCTAATGTTGAGTCCAAATGGCATTCTTGTAAACTGATAGTGGCCTGTAGGCGTGGAAAAAGCTGTATATTTTCTGGAATTTTTATCAAGCTTGATTTGATGAAACCCTGACATCAAATCCAATGTGCTGAAATATTTGGCTCTTCCTAACTGATCAAGTATCGTGTCTATGCGGGGTAGAGGGAATTTGTCTGGTAAAATTTTCTTGTTTAACTGCCGAAAATCCACTACTAAACGCCATTTCTTCTTGTCTTCAAATGATGTCTTTGGTTCTAATAGTATCGGTGAATTATATGACGAAACAGAATGTTCAATAATGTTATTTTTCAACATCTTTTCTACCTGCGATTGCATTTCCTCACGTTGTGAATGTATTTGTTTATAATTTGGTATATAATAAGGAATGTTATATTTCAATGAAATTTCCTGGGTATAAAAATTGTTAATAGAGACCGGTTCATCTTCTAAACAAAATATATCCGAGAATTTTGTGATCAGATTTTCTAATTCTCCTCTTGCTATTTGTGGAATATTTTCTATGTGAATTTTGTTATGAATTTTCTGAATTCGTTCCCAGCTGTGTTTGGTTTTCTCTGTAGCTGCTCATAATCTCTTAAAGGTTCGATTTCTGGTGTATAGGATTTTATTTCAAAAGAAACATCTTTATCTGTGGTATTAATGAATTTGATATACTGAATTCGTTTTGAAACTATTGTGTTTCCGCAAAACACTCCTGGTTGGATTTCCTGTGATAAGATGATTGAATCCTCTGTCAAGTTTGGTATGGTTATTTTTCGTACTACTTCATTTCGTTTTGGTAAAATATAATTTCCATTTACATTGTCTTCTATTGGATGTGAAATCAATCCGTCATCAGATGAGAAGTATATCATCCAATTAACATAATCAACAATACATCTGTGCTTTATAAAGTCTTTTCCTAACAGTCCGTCAGAAAAAATGGATTCTACGTCTTCTATTATATGAAATTCGTGTATAATGGAATAATCGCCAAAGTGAATTGTTGTCATAGCAGTACCTAAAGTCTCTGATTCATGGTCACTAGAGCTTATCAAAGTTAATTTTTTGATGTATTGATCTTGCAACCTGGTTTTAATTTACTAGCTTTAAGTACGGATACGGTTGCTCCTGTATGTATGATAAGTGTGCTATAAATTTCCTTTGCAATTTCTATTTTAACTTTAACAAAATTATCTGCATCAGTGTTTATGGTTAGTATAGGGTATTTTTTAGAATTTGTTGAAATTGTTCCTTCCCTGGTAGTTGTTTCCATACCCTCTTTTGTTCCTGGTAGCGTTTGAATATAGGATCTTTGTCTGATCATTCCTTCCCTTTTTCGTTCTATCTTCTAGCTCCAACTTTACTGCTTGCTCTATTGCTTCATGCAAGGTTTCGAATTTACTTGATCTCATTATAATTTTGGTCTCGCCATCTTTAAGTCCATAACTCAATGCACTGATTCCTGATTTAGTTGCCTTTTTTCTAGCTACTTCTGGCGCTATCTCTTCTGCAATGTATGTCTCTTCTAGTTGTTGTGTTAATTTTTCAATAACGCTTCCAAAATCTTCTATCGTTCCCATCTGTTTAGTATTGTCCATTTTTGATACTACGATCTCTGGTGTTACCTTTATGCTGCACCTGTCTTGTAATTTGCTAACTATATCTTCAATTGAAGTTGGGGCTTCCCCTACTACAATTCGTGCTTTTCTTTATTTTCTGGGTTTACTATTTTCTTTAATACATTTAAGTTTGACACCACACCTTTCAAATCCTTCTCATTACCATCATACTTTGATATGAGAGAAGTGGTGATTTTAATCAATTCCATAATGTCCGCCATTTTCTCAGGTATCGTTTCTATTGTTATGTCAAATTGGTTCTCTGATAATGTCGTATTTAACGAATCTGGATGTCTCTCGAAGTGTATTTTTATGCACTTATTTATTTCGTAGTATACGTATCTACTCTTTTTAACTAGTTTTGTTAATATTTCATCTTTAATAGACGATTCGTGCTTTCGTAGGAGTTCTTGTATTTCGTCGTATATTTCCTTAGTATTATCCCTTAATGTTGTTAACGCGCAAAGCCTATAACATCTGTTCAGCTGTTTCATCTGATCATAAATTCTATCTAATATTTCTATTTTCTCGAATAGTTTTTGCATATTTATGCAGTCTCATCAGTAAAATTGCATATTTACGGTACCTTGTTTAAATACATAGCATGTATTTGTTGTTGTTGTTGCTCATGGTGTAACGCTCGTTACCGGTGCTCGGTGTTTAATTGGTGCTTGATGTGAAGTTCTACGGTGTCATCAGTCGTCGCTCGATGTCTTGTCGGGGTTGGGATACTTGTCCATTCTCGTCTGCCGATCCAGATTGGGCAGTGATCTCGCCTTGTCTTTTCGTCTTCCACGTTGGGAACGGTTGTTCCATTCAATCACACTAGTCACATCTCGTATACCGTAGTCTCGCCATTCATTCTATCACCTTTCAGATGAACATCACTTCTACATAGGTATTGCTTATGGTTTCACTGCACTGCTTCTCATTACTCATGACATCATTATTTCCGTTTTCTTTAGTTTTGGGGTCGATGCGATGTTCCTCACTTCAAGGTAGCTCTAGTTTGCAAACTGATCGCTTAAGGGTTTATTCATAATGTTGTTGCATTTTTGCACGTTGAGGAAGGTTGTCACAACACTTTTTTTTTACATAATTGCCTTATATCACACTTTTTTCGCCCTTCAAACGGTTCATCACTTATATTTTCGATGAGTTGTCAATTTGTACACCACACTGTATTTGCTTTTGATCGCTCATTCATAGCGATTGTTTTTTTATATGGGTCACTTGTGCCAGCTGCGTTGTTCAATACAAATTTGCACATTTGACACTTTTATCCGTCGTATACCGGTTATGGTCAAAAACGCACTTTTTTGTTACACTATTTGATGCGTTAGCACGACACTGCTGTACGTTACCGTTGTACGTGTCACAAATAATTTGTTTATACTTCTGCCCGCCGATTGCAGATTAAGGTCACGGTCGCCATGTAAAATGTTTGATGACTGTTACGGTCGCCATGTGGTATGTTTTGAGATAGTCACGGTATGTTCGATTTTGGGACGGTTGCCATGTAGTAATTTTGAACTCGCGTTTGGTCAGGGTGGTCTTCGTCATCGTTTGCCGAATTAAGTAGAACTGAGGTGGATACTGTTTCGAAGCGGACGTTCGACACTTGATCGTCCAGGCGATCATAGAAACCTTTAGGAGGTTTCCCTTACTGGAAACGTTGGAGTTTAGAGGCCTTACCTTGGGCAGGGGGACATATCTAAACTCTTTGAATGAGAACTCGATAGATGTAGGATGGGCATAGTCCTATCCTGACAGTCCGAACGAATCTGATCTGCCATGATCGGAGTTGGTTTTATTTATACTCAAAAGAAGTTAAGGGTTTCTCACATTTGGTTCCGGGTTGTATATTGGAAAGTTATTGTTTTCACTAAGCTAGTTACGTTTGTCTTTTGTTGACATGAATGATGGTTCTTGTCACTAAGTTCCTGTTTTGGGTTTAATGCTTATACTGTTCCTGCTTTGGGTTATAATGCAAAAACTGTTCCTGCTTATGTTGTACGTTTCGGTTAGTTCTGTTAAGTGTGTCACAATTGTTTTTATATGAACGGTGTGGCCTGAGCTCTTCCGGGTGTGTATGGTATGATCTGATTTGTAAAAGTAAAGTAAAAATAAAGTAAAGGTGTAAAAGTATGTTTAATAAAGTCATTTGAAAATTCAGATTCACAGAAGTTGTGTCTTTTATACCCTTGAAATGGTATTGTTAGTTCATAGGAGAAATTAGGGGTTAATCAGAATATAAGTTGATTTCGGAAAACATTAATGGGTGCCTCTGTTGAAAGAATATAATCGTTATCATCATCTTCTGCTGAGTGTTGAGTGGGTGTTAAGGAGTTTATTTGCACACGTGATAAAGCATCTGCAACAATGTTTGCTTTACCTGGTTTATAACATAATTCATAATCATGTTCTTCTAAAAATGATTTCCATCTTTTAAGTTTTGCATTATTATGTTTTGGGGAAAGTGTAAATGTTAGTGGGAGGTGATCGGTAAAAATTTTAAGTTTTGCTCCATAGATAAAATTTCTTAGAGTTTGTAATGCCCATACTACTGCTAGCATTTCTTTTTCGTTAATCGCGTAATTTTCTTCAGTTCTGGAAAGAGTTCTAGAAATAAATGTAATTGATCTCTCTCCATCTGAGGTTTGTTGCGAAAGTACTGCTCCCAATGCTATATTTGATGCATCTGTAGTAAGAATGAAGGGGTTTTCAAAATCCGGAAAAGCTAAAACATCATTAGAATAGCACTTCTTTAAGGTATTGGACTGATTTTTTTCTGATTCATCTAAAGTTATGGTGAAATTTTTTGACTGGTTTTTGGGAATTTGGCGATGGCCATCCTCTCCTCTTAAAAGTTTCGTAAGGGGTTTCGCAAGTTCTGCGTAATTCTTTACGAAACGTCTATAATATCCGGAGAGTCCTAGAAATGCTTTTAAATCTTTTAATGTCTTCGGTTCGGGATATTTTCTGATGCATTCTACTTTTTTCATGTTTGGTTTAAGACCTTCTGCAGAAATAATGAAGCCAAGAAATTCAACTACTGATTTAAGAAATTCTGATTTATCTGGTTGTATTTTAAAATTAGCTTCTTTAAGTGTTTCTAAAACAGTTTTCAAATTTTTTAAATGTTCTTCAACAGTTTTTCTAAGGACTACTATGTCATCTATGTAAACTTAGCAATTTTTTCCAATGTGTTCACCAAATGTGTCATCCATTACTCTTTGAAAAATCGATGGTGCATTTTTTAAACCAAAAGGCATACGCACAAATTCGCATTTGCCATTGTTGATTGAAAACGCAGTTTTTTCTATGTCTCTTTCATGCATAGGAATTTGATGAAATCCTGAAGCTAAGTCTAATGTAGTGAAATATTTATTTGAACCTAAATTGGCCAGAACGGATGCAGTATCTGGAATAGGTGCCGATTTTAGTGCTTGTGGATATGGGTATGTTTTACTGTAAACTGGTGATTGATCGGTAGTTCTTATTTCAGCATTAACCTTTGTTGTAAAAGTAGTTTTTTATCGGGAGGTTGAAATATATCTTGAAAATCGTGGAGCATATTTCTTAAATCATTTTTTCTTGAGCTTGTAAATGTTCATCGCGAATATTTATTGGATTAACTTCTTGAAGCTTGTATAGCAATAATGGAATAGTATATTTTCCATTTACTATTAATGTGTCTTGTACTGTATTTATCCATGAACCATTTTCCTTTCAATAACCCCAACCTAAAATGGCATCAAACGATTTCAATTGTTCAAAGTGAAAAAATTTCATCATCTTGTCCGAGTATGGTTTAAGTAATGTAGCTTGTGAATATTTAGTTATTTTAACGTCTCCTGCTACAGTTGAGATAAAAAATGGTTTTTCTAAGTCGTGAGAAATTTTTGCATATTTTGGGTGTAGGGGAAGGTAGGTAAAGACGGACACTGCGGGTAAGATGGACACTTCTCATAAATGCATCAAAATGGTAATTTTCGAAAAAATCAGCAATGCAGTATCCTAACTTAAAGTTAAACAACATATTTTAGAACATTTTTGGCATAATATATGCAAAATTGGTTAAATCCACGAACAAAATAAATGTTCAATCATGTGCGCCCTTGTGGATCTAATTTGACTACTACGGATCTTAAGCTCTACAACTTGTATTGTTTATATTTCCGGAAGTTTAATTTCATAATGAGTTGTCGTGATCATTAATGAAAAAACTGGTGAAAGAACGAGAATGAAACCAATACAAAATATTGTATTCTGGTGGTTTAAACATCCTGACACCAAAGCGGGAAAGATGGACACTTTGTTGTAGGGAAAGATGGACACCGAATTTGTTGATTTATTTTTCTTCTAATATCAATTGGTGATCAATAGATTTCTTCAAATACCTTAAATAAGGGTATTCCGAAGCTATAAACCAATCAGCAACTAGATAAAGTATTGAAATTAACGAGAAATGAAACAACGGTCAATATATTAGTCATTCGTTATGCTATTACTCGCTCGACTCTGATGAGGCGCTTCAAGAAATTCAATATCTTGTCACGACTTGCACAACCTTAAGCAATAAAAAGATGTTGCATTGATACGACATCGTTCAGGAATAGATGAGAAATTCTGAGGGATTACAAAAATCAAATATTGAATTTTGACATGGATTATGGACGTGGAAAATGGATTAAACTATTAACAAGTGGGGTCGTGGTCTTTTTGCGGAGTAATTTCCTTAAAGAAAGTTCTAGACAGTTGTTCTGTAAGCTGGAGCAACATCAGATGTAAGAGCGCGATATTTCAATAATGCTTTAGATACTGCATTGTACGATATATTAGAATCGGTGCTTACAATTCCTAAAACCACGGACGTACGTACGTGGTTCGTTATAAACGTACCAGGACGTGGAAAGCGATAGAATTTGTTAAAATACTGTAAAACTCTTCACTTTCACAAAATCATGTTTTCATTCATGAAAAAAAAAACGCAAAAATCGATGGAAACTTAAAAGTTTCAACACATTTTCTGATAAAAGATGAGTGTAAGATTATGTATGCACATTTTCATGATCGTTGCACTTATATCCCTAGATTTTTACCATTTCCCTTAACGTGTCCGTCTGTACCTACCTTCCCCTATATAGTTTTTATTTGATCCTGTGTCTACTAAGATTCGTAATGGTTCTTTTGCATTACCATAGTAAAGGAAATATGGTAATTTGGAACTCATTCTAAAAAATTCAATTTGGCCTCTTCTCCATTTTCGGATGTTTCTGATCCATCTTGTCTGTTAATGCATGCCAAGTATCGATCATGGGCGGAGAGCACAACATCGTCACATTCTTCTGATGTTTTTTGCCATTTTCTCTTCATATTCTACTTGCTCGTTTCCTGTGTTTGTTTCTATATTAAATGCTCTTGTTCTTTTTAATGGTGGTTTATATGTTCCTGAAAAATTGGGACGATTACCGTAATTTACCTGTTTAGAACGGATGGAACTATCAACTTCCATGGGTTCTGGTTGTGGCGGGTTTTGTGCGACTGGTGGTTTAAACGGATTTCTCTGTGGAATTACAGGTGGTGTAATGCGTAAATGCGGGTTGTAAAAGTTTTGATTTGGTCTATTTTGCGGAGTTAGATAGGTAGGAGGTCTGTAATAAATTGGTGAATTGGGGTGGTTTGGAGTGGTTGGTGGTCTGTACATATTTGGTTTTGTTGGTATTCTTGGTACTATTGGGATAAGATTCCTGGGTGCGGAAGGTAATGTATGATTTTGGTGTGGTAAGCATTTTCCTACACTCGATGTTTTGGAATGAAATACAATAACTGTAAGCTTGGGCCGGTCTGGTGGTACAGTCGTCAACTCGTACGACGTAACAACATGCCCGTCATGGGTTCAAGTCCCGAATAGACCGTGCCCCCATACGTAGGACTGACTATCCTGCTATGGTAACAATAAGTCACTGAAAGCCAAGCTCTCTTCATTAGTGGGTACTGGCAGGCCTTGACCGACAGCGGTTGTTGTGGCAAAGAAGAAGAAGAAGAAGCTGCGGCCAAAGATGTGGGTTCATAATTTCTTATGATTTTGTACACATCTCCATCAAGTCCTCTAATGAAGGAATTAATGGCTTTCCTATTGTAAGTTTCAATCAGAGCTTTAGATGCTGCTGGATGAGAGAATCGATCATCAGTATGAATTTGGTTTGCTATTAATGACAACATTAACTCATTATCTGGAAGTCAAGTGTTTCAAGATCGCGTTTCTCTCCGTAATATGTTATTGAGGTTTTCTTGATTAAATTCCAATTTATTCCAACATTTGAGGCAACTAAGAAATCGTTAGCCTCACCTCTAATTTTTCTTCGAATGAATTTACAAGCCATGTGGAATCTGTTTTGTTGTTCCACGGTATTGGTACTGTTGGTTTGGTATAGTTTTACTATACCATCAACATCATCAATCCAGCTATTTAAGTCACTTGGTTCACCAGAGAAAACAGGCAAATCTTTTACAAGATCAGGTATTTTATCAAATGATTCAGGGCTTACGGCTGTTCCGTCAGTTTTCGTAATATGTAATGGGGGGTCCGAGTAATCTATTACTCCAGGTATCGATTGTTGTTGTGCTTCTAAAGCAGCAAGTCTGCTTAGAATTCAATCCACTACTTCTTGTTGAGACATTTTTTCGCTTGTTTCACTGTTACTTACAAAAGTTTAATTTCAGGGGATACCTCAAAATGATTATGAAAATTCCGCCTCGTGCCTCTTACGGTGATGGTCTGGAATTCTCTGCGAAGAAAGTCAGTATCTATCCTCTTAGGGCGATGTTTCTGAAATTCTTTTTAAGACAGCTGCTCTTGTCCTCTTACGATGGAAGTCATTCAGTCGTGGCGTTGACCCGATAATGTTGCGGTACTTCTCGATTCGTAGATAATGGCTCCTTTTTTCAACAAGATGAGCTTTTAACCACTTGTTGATACTACGGTATCACACGAACTGCTGCCACTGAAAAATGTCACTTTTTTGCGGGGCGATAGGTAACACTCGTTTTTAACAAACTGTCCTGTTGCAACATTACTCTTACGTAGTCACTTCTTCTTCTTCTTTGGCTCAACAACCGTTGTCGGTCAAGGCCTGCCTGTACCACTTGGGGGCTTGGCTTTCAGTGACTAATTGATTTCCCCCCATAGCAGGATAGTCAGTCCTACGTATGGCGCCACGGTCCATTTGGGGTTTGAACCCATGACGGGCATTTTGTTGAGTCGTACGGGTTGACGACTGTACTACGAGACCGGTTCGAGTCACTTCACAAAACAATTTTATAAAAACTTTACAATATCGGGTCCCTATTCGGGCGCCAGTTAAGAACACATGCGTTGGAATTGTAATAAAAAATAATTTTATTTATCCAATTTGTCGCGCACATACTCTGAGTTCAAGATGTTGATTAGAACTGCCTAACCTTGCCTGAATTCATATTATATATGTTCGGTTCCCTACTTTTCATTGTTTATGCTATGTTTATTATGTTTATGCTACGGTTATTTGTTTATGTTAGATGTTTGGTCGGATGTTGATACGATATTGGTGCGTGATGCTGGTTCCAATGGTTACTATGTTGATTGTAGCATATTTCGCTATGAATGGTGTTGTATTGTTTTCGGTGCTGGTGTTTTGCTTTCGGTGCTGTGATGTCGTGTTAACTCGTTCTTAAGCAATACCAAGGCTACGGCATGGTGCTTAAAACGTTAATGATACCTTTGGCAACAAATCGCATCGTTGTGGCAACCTGGGCCATTTTTATTTTAATACAGACTTTGAGCCGATTGGCCTCCTTCGTCTCTTCCCAGCTGTTGCATATCTGCTATACAGAACTTATTATAATACACACTAACAGCTATAGACACATTGCAACACACTTCGGAAAGCCAAATCACACCATTGCAACACATTCATTATAACACATCAGCAAATCAATCCACACCTTAGCAACACACCCAGACCATACCGTTCCAGAAAAAACAATTGAAAGACTTTTATCCAAAACAACCGAAACGCGCAACCAAAGCAATTCAAGCGTTACTGTAGCAAAATAGACAAACTGAGAACGCATAGCAACTTAACGCTAAAAGCGCTGTGTAGGCAAAGATCGACCAACGCACTCGTTCCTTGGCTAGAACAGTTGAAACTTTCCAGAACCTTTGTAAAAACACTGAAAGCGCATAGGCACAAATTGACAGACACCTCAATCCAATACCATGTATGAATTGCACATCATATCAATAACCTTTAATTAGGACAAAAACACGTTCTAAACCCAAATGTACGAAACATATTGAGTATAAATAAAACCAATTCCGACCGTGGCAAGTCAGATTCGTTCGGACTGCCAAGATAGGACGTTACGCTTCCTAATACTTCGCCTTCCAACTTATTTCAAGAGTTTAGTTATGTCCCCCTACCCAAGGTAAGGCTTCTAAACTCCAACGTTTCCAGTAAGGGAAACCTCCTAAAGGTTTCTATGATCGCCTGGAGATCAAGTATTGAAAAGTCCGCTTCGAACAAAAGTGTTATTCCACCTCGGCTAATGTCAGTAAAAACTGACCTACCGCGACGGTACTTGAGGTACAGCTGTACGCTCATCACATGGTGACCGTAGCTATCGCCTAACCCATTACATGGCGACCATGACCATAATTTGCAATCAACGGGCAGAAGTTTAAGTAAAAATCAAGTAAAATGCGATACCTATAACGGTAACGTAAAGCATAAGTGTCGTGTGAACCAAAAGTATTGTTACCATAACTGGCATTCAACGGAAAGTGAAAAAAAATTGTCAAATGTGCATTTTTTACGGAACATTTATCAACGCAGCTGGCGCAAGTAACCCATATGTAAAAAAAAACAATAACGTTGAAAGAACAGCTACAAGAAAACTGTAGCAAAACGTGATGCAATCAATAACATGCAACAGCCTATATAATTTAATTCATTTTGGTAATCTATACGGTTCGTGGAGCAAGTGATATGGAATAATGAAAAGCAGTGCAAAACAAGTTTTGGATAGCGAGATTGAAAGGAACAGCCGTTCCCAACGTGGAAGACGAAAAGACAAGACGAGCTCACTGCCCAATCTGGATTGGTAGGCGAAAATGGACAAGTATTCCAACCCCAACAAGACATCGAGCGACGAATGATGCCACCGTAGAACTTCACATCAAGCACCGATTAAACACCAAGCACCGGTAACGAGCGTAGCACCATCAGCAGCAACAACAACAAATACATGCTATGTATTTAAACAAGGTACCGTAAATATGCAATTTTACTGATGAAGCTGCATAAATATGCTAAAACTATTCGAACAAATAGAAATATTAGATAAAATTTATGAGCAGGTGAAACAGCTGAACAGATGTTATAGGCTTTTCGCGTTAACAACATTAAGGGATAATACTAAGGAAATATACGACGAAATACAAGAACTCCTACGAAAGCACGAATCGTATATGAAAGATGAAATATTAACGAAGCTAATTAAAAAGAGTAGATACATATACTACGAAATAAATAAGTGCTTAAAAAATAAATTTCGAAAGACATCCTAGATACATTCAATATGACATTATCAGAGAACCAATTTGACATAACAATAGAAACGAAACCTGACAAAATGGCGGACATTATGGAATTGATTAAAATCACCACTTCTCTCATATCAAAGTATGATGGTAATGAGAAGGATTTGAAAGGTGTGGTGTCAAACTTAAATGTATTAAAGAAAATAGTAAACCCAGAAAATAAAGAAACAGTAATAGAACTGGTACTAGGGCGTCTTACAGGAAAAGCGCGAATTGTCGTAGGGGAAACCCCTACTTCAATCGAAGGTATAGTTAGCAAATTACAAGACAGGTGCAGCATAAAGGTAACACCAGAGATCGTAGTATCAAAAATGGACAATACTAAACAGATTGGAACGATAGAAGATTTTGGCAGCGTTATTGAAAAATTAACACAACAACTAGAAGAATCATATATTGCAGAAGAGATAGCGCCAAAAGTGGCCAGAAAAAAGGCTACTACATCAGGAATCAGTGCATTGAGTTATGGACTTGAAAATGGTGAGACCAAAATTATAATGAGATTGAGTAAATTTGAATCCTTGCATGAAGCAATAGAGCAAGCAGTAAAGTTGGAGCTAGAAGACAAAACGAAAAAGGGAAGGAATGATCAGACAAAGATCCTATATTCAATTGCTACCAGGGTATGGAAACAACTACCAGGGAAGGAACAATTTCAACAAATTCCCAAATAATAATAGGTTTCGAACACAAAACCCACCCAGGTTCCCACCCGTAAATATGGACAGAACAACAACCGAAATAATAATAACTTCAGATATAACAACAATAACAATACTAACAACAACAGAAATCAGCAGCCAAATCGACATCAGTACGTACATTCAAGTCTGAGGCAAAATACTCGAGCGCCTATTCATAACACAGTACCAGCAGAAGAACAGAATAATTTTTTAGCCCACTCTCAAGCATCAGAAAATACCCTATACTAACCATAAATACTGGCAGATAATTTTGTTAAAGTTAAAATAGAAATTGCAAAGGAAATCTATAGCACACTCATCATAGATACAAGAGCAACCGTATCCGTACTTAAAGCTAGTAAATTAAAACCAGGTTGCAAGATCAATACATCTAAAAATTAACTTTGATAAGCTCTAGTGACCATGAATCAGAGACTTTAGGTACTGCTATGACAACAATTCACTTTGGCGATTATTCCATTATACACGAATTTCATATAATAGAAGACGTAGAATCCATTTTTTCTGACGGACTGTTAGGAAAAGACTTTATAAAGCACAGATGTATTGTTGATTATGTTAATTGGATGATATACTTCTCATCTGATGACGGATTGATTTCACATCCAATAGAAGACAATGTAAATGGAAATTATATTTTACCAAAACGAAATGAAGTAGTACGAAAAATAACCATACCAAACTTGACAGAGGATTCAATCATCTTATCACAGGAAATCCAACCAGGAGTGTTTTGCGGAAACACAATAGTTTCAAACGAATTCAGTATATCAAATTCATTAATACCACAGATAAAGATGTTTCTTTTGAAATAAAATCCTATACACCAGAAATCGAACCTTTAAGGGATTATGAGCAGCTACAGAGAAAACCAAACACAGCTGGGAACGAATTCAGAAAATTCATAACAAAATTCACATAGAAAATATTCCACAAATAGCAAGAGAAGAATTAGAAAACCTTATCACAAAATTCTCGGATATATTTTGTTTAGAAGATGAACCGGTCTCTACTAACAATTTTTATACCCAGGAAATTTCATTGAAAGATAACATTCCTTCTTATATACCAAATTACAAGCAAATACACTCACAAACTGAGGAAATGCAATCTCAGGTAGAACAGATGTTAAAAAAACATTATTGAACATTCTGTTTCGTCATATAATTCACCGATACTATTAGTACCGAAGAAGTCAGTTGAAGGCAAGAAGAAATGGCGTTTAGTAGTGGATTTTCGGCAGTTAAATAAGAAAATTTTACCAGCAAATTCCCTTTACCCCGCATAGACACGATATTAGATCAATTAGGAAGAGCCAAATATTTCAGCACATTAGATTTGATGTCAGGATTTCATCAAATCGAGCTTGATAAAAATTCCAGAATATATACAACTTTTTCCACACCTTCAGGTCACTATCAGTTTACACGAATGCCATTTTGACTCAACATCAGCCCAAACAGCTTTCAAAGGATGATGGCTATCGCTATGGCTGGTTTAATACCAGAGCTAGCATTTGTATATATAGATGATATTATAGTTACTGGATGCAGTGCACGGCATCATATCAGTAATTTAGGTAAAGTTTTTAATAGGCTAAGAAAGTATAACCTTAAACTAAATGCAGAGAAATGTTGTTTCTTTAAAACAGAAGTAACGTACTTAGGTCATAAAATAACAGATAAAGGAATTTATCGGGACGACGCGAAGTTTGACACAATTAAAAACTTCCCGATTCCTACTAATGCTGATGAAGCAAGACGTTTTGTCGCATTTTGTAACTATTATCGTAAATTTGTACAGAATTTTGCTAAGATAGCTAAACCTATTAATAATTTGATTAAGAAAGACGTTAAATTTGCATGGACTTCGGAATGTCAAGCAGCATTCGATACATTGAAACAAAGCTTACTCTCTCCCACAATTTTACAATATCCAGATTTTAAAAAGCAATTCATAATTACGACAGACGCATCGGATATGGCATGTTGTGCAGTGTTAACACAAATAACAGATGGAAACGATTTACCAGTCGCGTTTGCGAGTAAAAGTTTTACACCAGGAGAGAAGAATAAGCCAATTATCGAGAAAGAGCTTACAGCTATACATTGGGCAATTAATTATTTTAAACCTTATGTATATGGTCAAAAATTTATAGTTCGAACAGATCATAGACCTTTAGCATACTTATTTGGTATGAAAAATCCTACTTCTAAACTTACTAGAATGAGATTAGATTTAGAAGAATTTGACTTTGAAATAGAATATTTAGCAGGTAAAGCTAATGTTACGGCAGACGCATTATCGAGAATAATCCTTAACTCGGATGACCTGAAGGCATCAATACCAAAATCCAAAACGATTATAATGGTTAATACGAAAGCCATGGTTAAGAAAAATAACGCGCAAACTGATATAAACAAAGATAAACCAATCGCAACAACAGGGACTGATCACCCCGCGATGTAGAAAACAGAAAGACCTTCCGAAATGAGAAAGGTATTGAAGATAGGTACGCAAAGAAATAAGAACAACAATGAATTCATTATATACAACCATTCATATGGTAAAGCAATAGGAAAATTTCTTTTGAGAAAAGATGTAAATGGAAGTCAAGCATTAGAGTTTGCTCTCCTAGAAATGTGTAAAATCGCGAAGCAATATGGAAGAAACAAGCTAGCATGGTCAGAAGAAGAACATTTATTCAAAGAATATTCCCAACAAACTATTAAGGAAATCGCCAACAGAGCCATTACCAAGTTTGAAATAATCCTGTTTACTCCAACTAGATGGATAACAACAGAGAAAGATAGGCTGAGAATAATTTCAGATTATCATATGACCCCTTCGGGAGGACATATAGGCCAGTACAGACTGTACCAGAAAATAAGGGAAAAATACAAATGGAAAAATATGAAAGATGATATCAAGAAATACGTACGAAATTGCAAGGCATGCATAGTTAATAAGACGACTAGACATACTAAGGAAGACACATGTAACTACAACACCGACAAAACCTTTTAACATAATATCAATCGACACAGTAGGACCTCTAACAAAAACTAACAAAAACAACAGGTATGCAATAATCATACAATGTGAGTTAACGAAATACATCGTAGTAATACCTATCCATAACAAAGAAGCAAATACTATAGCAAGAGCATTGGTAGAAAACTTTATTCTTACATTTGGAACATTTATCGAATTAAAATCAGATCAAGGACTAGAATATAACAATGAAATATTACACAAAATCTCACAAATCTTAAAAATCAAACAGACTTTTAGCACAGCTTACCACCCACAGACAATAGGATCATTAGAAAGAAATCATAGATGTCTAAACGAATACCTAAGAAGTTATACAAACGAACATCATGATGACTGGGATGATTGGACAAAATTTTACGAATTTGTTTACAATACAACAGATCACACTGACACAAACTACACACCATACGAACTGGTATTCGGAAGAAAGGCGAATTTACCACAAGATATATTCAAAACAAAAATAGAACCAGTTTATAATATTGACCAATATTATTTCTAAATGAAATATAAACTCCAAAAATCAAACGAAATAGCTAGAGAAAATTTGATAAAAGCAAAGAATAAAAGACAGCAAATCTTAAATAAAGATACAGTACCACTCATTATAAAGATAGGAGATCAGGTATATTTGGAAAATGAAAACAGAAAAAAATTAGATCCAGTCTACATTGGACCTTTCACAGTTGTTGGAAATACACGAGTGCCCAACAGTCTGTCAGGTCACAACGCTAGAGAAGAGAGTGAGAGGGAGGATAAAAACGATAAATTAGGAGATAAGGAGGAGGATTGGTCCGCTCCTAGCCTTAAGTGGAAATTCGACAAGCGGTACATGTGGACTTATTTTTTTGATTTAACCTCATACCAGTAAATAAAGTGTTTTCTCTAAAAAATCCACCGCGTTTTTCAACATTTCAAAAAATTATGGTTTGCACGAAAAAGCCAATAAAGTTGATCGAAAACTCATTTCGCAGAGCGGAAAGCACAGTAAGTCGCGCGCGCAAGTGATATATCGGGAACGGGAACGGGAACGGGAAAATAAACCAACGTAAAATGCGTCGTACGCTTCGGGTGGAGCAAAACCTACCAGCGAGTCCGGCACTGGGGGGACACATTATCCGGAGTTTGCTGGGTGGGTGAAGAGTTTCGGGGAATCCTTGTGTCGAATATACCCGGCGGGAAAAGCCCTTACGCAAGGCCAAATTTCAGGGGGCAACGACCTCGGGAAACGCGCCGCTGCTGAGCAAGCCCAACTCCCTCAACCGAGCCCCGCGATTGCGTCGACCTACGCTACACTACCGTCACAAAGGATGCATCCACACGCAACACAAACTCTTCCTCACGCGACACATTCTCACTCAGCGCACACTATACAGACACAACCGACGTACACTTCGCATACACATTCGGCTCACACGATACTACCACAACACGAATATGTGCAACCACATTTCAACACCAGCACACTGAGTCAGAGCCAGATAGCTGCTCGTCAACCGGTGCCCCGGGACCTTCCGGTCTTTTCCGGGGAACCAGAAGTGTGGTCGCTTTTCATAGCCACGTATAACCGCACTAACACTGCATGTGGTTACACCGATGACGAAAACATCGGCCGTCTACAATATGCGTTGAGAGGAGCGGCGTTCGAAGCGGTAGGCCACCTTTTGTCCTTCCCGGACGGGTTGAATGAGGTGATGGCGACCCTAAAGGCGCGTTTCGGCAGACCAGATCTGATTGTGGAGTCCATGACCGAGAAGATCAGAAAAATGGCACCACCGAAGATTGAAAGGTTGTCAACGGTCGTAGAGTTTGGATATGCGGTGAAGCGGTTGGTAGGAGCGATGACGGCCTCCGGGTTACGAGGGTACATGTACGACGTGGCGTTACTCAAGGAGTTAGTCAGGAAACTACCCCCGTCCTATGCATCGACTGGGCGAGAACGAGGAGTAAACTTTCGGAAGTGACGCTGTTGGAGTTTGGAAAATGGGTTGGTGACTTAGCAGAAGATCTCTGTGGTGTTGTCGACGTGATGTCCGTGATGGACAATAGCGACTCAACTCATCAACAACCAGAACCGCCAACTCATTACAGCTGCACCCAGCCTCAGCGGTTTCAACCCCATCGTGCCCCGCCAGCGCAACTCGATCGACGGCCACCGATCGGTACTGGGCGGGTTCATCTAGCCTACTGCAACGCAACGGTATTGCAGGATGAGAATCTTGGTGATCCATCTTCATCGCAAAATACACCAGAATTGTTGACTGTCTGCCCCTTGTGCGGCAGGGATTATCCCACTCTGGTCCAGTGTGAGCAGTTCCAAAGGACAACGGTTGCCGCCAGAAGATCGTTTGTAAGTGAACGCAGGATATGCCGGAAATGCCTCGGATACCATAGAGGTGGTTGCAGCGTAAGAGCACCGTGCGCGGTGAACGGATGCAACAGACAACACCATGAGCTGCTTCACGTGAATGGCCAGACACCAGCCAGCCCTCACCAGCGCGATCATCTAAATGGCTTAGGTAGGGTCGTGTACACTGGTGTCGCTAACGTTCTTACCAATTCAGGACCGAAAGACTCTTCGCTTTTAAAATACGTACCCGTTACGCTGCACCGGCCCAGGGGGCGAATAGATACGTTCGCCTTTTTAGATGACGGCTCTACTTCCACGTTTATGGAGCACGGACTAGCACAGGAGCTTGGAGTTACAGGGACACCGTACCCGTTGTGTCTACAATGGACGGGAGACGTGACAAGAGAAGAACAAGACTCCGTAAGGCTATCGGTGCGCATATCGGGTAGAAACATGTCCCATGCGATATACAAACTATCAGAAGTACACACGGTCAAAGAGCTTGCCCTTCCGGAACAATCTGTAAACGTAGCACAACTGACTGCACGCTATACTCATCTGAGAGGTCTCCAGTTCGAATCCTACCCTTACGCCGTGCCCCACATCCTCATAGGCATAGACAACTGCAACATAACGCGAACCCTCAAGACCGTGGATGCAAGCTGCAAAGAACCGGTCGCTTCGAAAACCCGCCTTGGATGGGTTGTCTATGGGCCTTGCTCGGTTGCGAGTGCAAAGCCGAGTCCTTCAAACCGGTCCTTCTCGGGCCGCGCGTTTCACGACCTCTCTTGTAACTCCGCGTCGAACAAAGCAGTGCGGCCGTTGCGGCCTAGGGACGACGAAAGAGCGTTGGCGATATTAGAGCGGGAAACGAACGGACGGCGATACGAAATGGGACCTTTGTGGCGGTACAACAGCGTCAATTTGCCCTACAACAAAAAGGCGTTCAAGCGTGATGGGTTTCTAAAACAGAAGATGGCAAAATATTCGAAGTTAGCAAACGATGTGAATAGAACAAATGTAGCAGAGTTCTTACCTACACTTCACCACAGAACCGAGCGGTCCGAACCGGTGCGGCCGACAGAAATAGGGGATATAGTTGTAGTGGCGTGTAACAATTCCTAGGAATTGTTGGCCTAAGGGAGGAATCGTGGTAGTAAACCCTGATAGGAATGGACAAGTTAGTCAAGCCACCGTCAAAACGGTCCATTAAACGTACGATAGGTCCACGCACGGATGTGCAATTTCCTTAGAGCAATTGGGGTAAAACCGCGTGGTTACGACGCAACAGATCGAACAGTGAGCAGACAGTAAACAAACCAATGCACACACGCATACACGCAAAACACCTGACAGATAATAGGAAGTGTAGCCACGGTTGATAGTGTCGCAGGCTACGATGGCGAAAAAAGAGGTTGCACCATTGTTAAGCGGGATTGACGTTTTTGTATAACGGGCTATAGAGCTTAAGCGGGTTACACGTTCAGCGTTTACGGGCTATAAGCTCAAGCGGGTTACACGTTCAGCGTTTACGGGCTACTAACAAATTCAACCGCCTCAACCGTGGTACACTGGGGGGACAATGTTGGAATCTCACGAGTGCCCAACAGTCTGTCAGGTCACAACGCTAGAGAAGAGAGTGAGAGAGAGGATAAAAACGATAAATTAGGAGATAAGGAGGAGGACTGGTCCGCTCCTAGCCTTTAGTTGAAATTTGACAATCGGTACATGTGGACTAATTTTTTGATTTAACCTCATACCAGTAAAAAAAGTGTTTTCTCTAAAAAATCCACCGCGTTTTTCAACAACAGTAGTAAGTGACCAAGGGCCGAATTGCGTAATACAAAACAATACAACAAAGAAAACCTCTACAGTACACAAAAACAGACTAATTAAGTACACAGGAGAATAACTGCAATCATTGTAATTCATTGCGTTATTCTATTAAAGGGGGTGGTGTAGCATATCTGCTATACAGAACTTATTATAATACACACTATAAGCTATAGACACATTGTAAAACACTTCGGAAAGCCAAATCACACTATTGCAACACATTCATTATAACACATCAGCAAATCAATCCACACCTTAGCAACACACCCAGACCATACCGTTCCAGAAAAAACAATTGAAAGACTTTTATCCAAAACAACCGAAACGCGCAACCAAAGCAATTCAAGCGTTACTGTAGCAAAATAGACAAACTGAGAACGCATAGCAACTTAACGCTAAAAGCGCTGTGTAGGCAAAGATCGACCAACGCACTCGTTCCTTGGCTAGAACAGTTGAAACTTTCCAGAACCTTTGTAAAAACACTGAAAGCGCATAGGCACAAATTGACAGACACCTCAATCCAATACCATGTATGAATTGCACATCATATCAATAACCTTTAATTAGGACAAAAACACGTTCTAAACCCAAATGTACGAAACATATTGAGTATAAATAAAACCAATTCCGACCGTGGCAAGTCAGATTCGTTCGGACTGCCAAGATAGGACGTTACGCTTCCTAATACTTCGCCTTCCAACTTATTTCAAGAGTTTAGTTATGTCCCCCTACCCAAGGTAAGGCTTCTAAACTCCAACGTTTCCAGTAAGGGAAACCTCCTAAAGGTTTCTATGATCGCCTGGAGATCAAGTATTGAAAAGTCCGCTTCGAACAAAAGTGTTATTCCACCTCGGCTAATGTCAGTAAAAACTGACCTACCGCGACGGTACTTGAGGTACAGCTGTACGCTCATCACATGGTGACCGTAGCTATCGCCTAACCCATTACACAGCTATTAATGTTTGAAGTTGTATTTGGCGGGAGGTGCGATGTTGACCGGTACTAAGCATACTAAAAAGATTAATACAGTTCTTAGCTTCTCTTTTGACCCGAAAAGTGTGTGCTTTAAATGTTAAGTGACGATCAAGGTCACTCCTAGGATATCGGCTGTGCGTGTGTTTGGTATTACTGTGTGTATGTTATGGGTTTTAGAATATGATATTTGGTATTGCAGATGAGAACTATTTTGGATTTGGAGTGTGAAATTGTGTAACCTATCCAACGTGACCATTTCTGAACTATGTTCACACCTTCTTGCAAAGTTGTGCGTGAATCGGTTCTATTGTTAGATGCTGAGACAAGAACAAGAACATTATCATACATAACACATTTAATGTTACTGAGCATGGGGCGGAAGAGGGATTCTACACTAATCAGGAAAAGAGTGGGAGAGAGAATGGCACACTGGGGAGCACCATTCTCTTCGACATGCAGGTCAGAAGACAGAGTTCCAATTAAATCTTTAAATGTGCGATTGGAAAGGAAGCTTTGAAGATACGCTGTAATGCGTCCTCCAAAACTCCAAATTAAGCTGTTCAAGAATTATATGTCACCAGGTTCTGTCAAAAGCTTTTGATAAATCTAATATTGCACAGTCAATGTGGTGGCCTTTGGGGTAGCGGGTTTCTAAAAGATAGTTAAGTTCGGAAAAATATGTGTCAGTACCTTTCCAACCTCTGTGTTGATTGGTACAATATCGGCGTGTTGATTGGTACAATATCGGACAATAAGATGGGCCTTTTTTTTCAACGCATCATGCACCCGTTGGGACAGGTTTATGTGTGGTGTGTATTTGTTTGTGTTTGTGTTTGTGTTTGTGTTTGTGTTTGTGTTTGTGTTTGGTTTGTGTTTGTGTTT
>NW_024428112.1:0-40721 GCF_017562075.2 Anopheles merus | reverse complement strand
GGCTTGCTGAAGTTGAGCCGTTATCCCCTTAGTAGCTTCGCTGATATGGCCAGCTCCGGCATCGCGCAATAAGTGCTGCTGGAGGTTTTCCGGACGGAAACGGCTCCGTACTTTCCAACCGGAGTAGCTGCTGACGGACTTCGACAAACCTCGGGCAATCGAACACCGCGTGCCGCGGTCTCCGGAACGCCGCTGCACCACTGGCAGTCAGGGGACGATGTGAAGCCATTGCGACACAGTTATTCCCAGAAGAAGCCGGTCCCGAGAGGACCTGGCACAAATGGAACGAAACATCTCCGTGCTTCCTGACTGCCAGTTGCTGATGTTGGGTAGCACACGGTGCGCCCAGCGCGTGTGCCGGCTGGTGTCGGCTTTCGCATCCCACTGTTGCTGCCATTGCTCGATGGTGGCCTGTCGCTCTTGCTTGCGGATGTTCGCCCTCGTGTCGGAGCGGTTTACGGCACTTAGTCGCTGGTAGACCCGGGCGTCCTCATCCACCAGCAGGCAGATGGGGGTCAAGCCAGCCAGGAGGGTGGCAGTCTCATACCTTACGGTACGGAATGCTCGTGCCACCCTCAGTGCATCTTCCGCTGTACACGCTTCAGCAGCGTACAGGCTCACGTTCTGCAGCTCCTTGCTCCATACCGGTGCTGCATAACGCATAACGGACTCGGACACACAAAGCTAGCAGCTTCGCTTTCGATGCCCTTGGTCCGCTATGGTTTCGCAGCAATCTGGATGTGGCGTCGGCGATCTTCCCAGCCCTCTCGGTGACCTCCTTGACGCGCGGCAGCCACGACAACTTGTCCTGGAGGGTCGCGCCGAGATAGCGGATCGAGCGGGACGAGGTGACGTCCACGTCGCCTACTCGGACGGTAATGCCGCGTCGGGGCTTTGGAGCTGGAAATGACCACCATTTCCGTTTTCGCCGGCGCCCAAATCGAGATGGTGTCGAGTCATCCACTCCAAAACTGATGATATCGCCTCTTCCGCAGCAGCTTTTACATTGTCTGGGGTTGTGCCTGGGACCAGCAGCACCAGGTCGTCGGCATACCCCAGGATCTCCGCATCGGGCGGCAGGGCGATGTCTAACACAACGTCGTACTCGTGTTCCCACCCTGTGGATAGACCCCTGTGAAACCCCTGCCGTGACGGACCGCACTACCGGGCCATCAGATGTTTCATACACTAGCTCACCGGGATAACTGGCATTTTTTTTTTTTTTTTTTTTTAGAACGGGTTTCTTTATTTTCCAGAATCCCTCACCCGCCCCTACAATGCATACCCGCGAAGGTTTCTTTGAAGGGGGTTCTTAGCCATATTTGGCCAGTCTACAACCGTGCCTTTGCACCTTTCAATTTTATTCAAATTCAACTAAATTCAATTGAAATTCTTTCACTCCCATCGTACTCCAATCGGATTCTTCCGTTTCAGCTTTCGCTGCTTCTACTTCGGCGCTGCGAATCTAGCGGGAGGCAACTTCCGCCTCGACCGCCGCCGCTTGTTCAGCAGTGCTAAGGCCACCGTCTTCGACTACTGCTGCAGCCTCCTCCACCTGTTGCGATGCCTCACGAGACGGTCCGTCAGCGTGTTCCGCGATTGCTCGGCCGTTATCGTCATCGCTTCTTGCCCGGCTGGACACCCCGAGAAGACGACGGTTTCGCCTCCTCTCCCTAAACCGCGCTTGCCGTTCACGGAGCGCTGCACGTCGCTGAGCGGTGCGTGGTGAAGCCGGTGGGGTTGGGGGAAGTCCAGCTCGACGTTCTTCCCGCCGACGTGCTGTTGCTGCTCGCCGGTTGGCGTTGCGTCTCTCGTTTCGGGCCCGTCGCACCTCGGCGCGTTGAGCCTCTAACTGTATCACGTCGTCAGTATGGTGCTCGATGACATGAACCGCCAGTGCTGCCCGCTCCTCGTCCCACGCTTGCTGCAGCTGGGCCGTTATCTGCTTAGCAGCTTCGCAAATACGGACCGGGATAACTGGCTTTTTTTTTTTTTTTTTTGTTAAAACGGGTTTTTTATTTTGTTTCAAAATTAAACCCTCCCGCTCCCCTACATTTTACCCGCGAGGGCTTACCCTGCAGGGGGTTTCATGGCTTAATGGCCAACCTTTTGTCCGTGCGAAAAGCACCTTCCATGTTTTATTTCTATTTCTAAATTCAGCCGAAAAATTCACTCATTCCCCTAAATAGGGCGCTTTTTCACGCTCGATGCGTCGCTGTTTTTTACGTGCATACCACGCCTAGCGGGAGGCAACTTCTGCCTCGACCGCGGCGGCTTCTTCCGCGGCGTTCAGGCCACCGTCCGTGGCCTCGTCCTCCTCGTCGATTGCGCGGTTGCGCATGCCAGATGGTCCGGCTGCGAAATCCGCGCGTTCTCGGCCGTCATCGTCATTGTTTATCGCCCGGCCGGACATCCCGAGAAGACGACGGTTTCGTCTCCTCTCCCTGAACCGCGCTTGACGCTCACGAAGCGCTGCACGTCGCTGAGCGGTCCGTGGTGAAGCTGGTGGGGTTGGGGGAAGTCCAGCTCGACGTTCTTCCCGCCGGCGTGCTGTTGCTGCTCGCCGGTTGGCGTTGCGTCTCTCGTTACGAGCCCGCCGCACTTCCGCGCGTTGGGCCTCCAGCTCTGCTGCGTCTTCGTCCTGACGCTCGATGACGTTAGCAGCCAATGCTGCCCGCTCCTCGTCCCACGCTCGCTGCAGTTGGGCCGTTATTCGCTTCGCGGCTTCGCAAATACGACTCCAGCTATCGGCGTCGCGCAACAAGTGCCGCTGGAGGGTGTCCGGACAGACAGGGTCTGGACCTCCCTCGCCGAGTAGCTCCTGTCGAACTGCCGCAAAGCGTGGGCACTCGAAGAAGGCGTGCTCCGCCGTCTCTGGGACGCCGACGCACAACTGGCAGTCTGGGGACGACGTGAATCCATTGTGGCACAAGTAGTCACGGAAAAATCCGTGTCCGGACAAAACCTGTGCCAGATGGAAAGTCATATCTCCATGTTTCCTAGACTGCCAGTCGCCGACCGATGGAATTACACGGTGCGTCCACCGCGTGTGCCGGCTGGCATCCTGATGCAGTGCGTCGGCATCCCATTCCTCCTGCCAGCAGTCGATGGTAAACTGCCGCTCAGTCGCCCGGATGTCCTCCCTCGTTGCAGCACGGTCTGGAGCAAGGAGCTGTTGATGGACCCGGGCATCCTCGTTGATGAGGTGGCATATCGGTACGAGTCCAGCGAGCAGGGTGGCCGTCTCATACCTGACGGTACGGAATGCCCGTGCCACCCTGATGGCGGCTTTTCGCTGTACTCGTTGCAGCATCCGTCGGCACTCACGCACCCGAGTTGCCTCCGCCCAGACGGGAGCAGCATACCGCAACACCGATTCTGCCACATACGCCAGCAGCCTTGACTTGGCCGTCCTGGGGCCGCTGTGATTCAGCATGAGGCGCGTTACAGCTGCCACCACGCGCGACGCCTTTTCCGTGACGTTGGTGACATGGTCTCGCCATTTCAGGTGATCTTGGAGCTGCACGCCCAAGTACCTGATGCTCCTAGACGACTTGACTTCCACGTCACCGACGCGAAATGTCACCTGCGGTGGAGTCTTCTTACTCGAAATCAGGACGGCTTCAGTCTTAGCTGGGGCCAACTCCAGACCGTGCTGTTGCATCCAACGTTGGACCTGGTCAACGGCCTCCTCTGCTCTCGCGCGAACCTCGTCCGTGGTGGTAGCAGGAACCAGCAGCGCCAAGTCATCCGCGTAACCGATGATTTCGACGTCGGCATGAAGCGGCACATCCAGCACCCCGTCATACATTATGTTCCACAAAGTGGGGCCCAGAATGGACCCCTGTGGAACACCGGCGGTAACATGCCGTACGACGGGGCCTTCGCTCGTGTCGAAGTATAGCGTGCGATCTTCGAAGTAGCTCCGAAGCATCCGTTGGAGGCCGGTTGGGACACCTTTTGCCTGAAGGGCGCTGGCAATGGATTGCCAGCTGGCCGTGTTGAACGCGTTCTTCACGTCCAACGCCACAACAAGCAAGAATCGGTTATCCCGGCCGTTCGTTCGCCCAAACGACATGGCGGTGCGGCCGGCCTCAACAACGCGCTGAATGGCGCTCACCGTCGATCGTCCTCGACGAAATCCGAACTGCCGGTCCGACAGTCGGGGTGAAGACGGCTCCTCGAGATGGTCGTTGAGGCGGTTCAGTATGAGGCGCTCCAATACCTTCCCCAGAGCGTCGAGCATGCAAAGGGGTCGGTACGAACTGCTCGCTCCCGGAGGCTTCCCCTGCTTCGGCAGCAACACCAGTCTTTGCCTCTTCCACTGCGCCGGGAACGTAGCGCGGTTGAGGCAATCCTGGTACAGGACCCGGAAGACCTCCGGGAACATGGTGATTGCCGTCTTCACCGCCGCATTCGGGATGCCATCAAGCCCTGGTGCTTTGCGGCTCGCCATCTGACTCGCGATTAGCAGCAGCTCGTCGTCGGTAACAGGTGCTACACCCGCCGCAGTTGTTGCTCCCTCGTCGTTTCCCGCGTTGCTCTGCTGCGACCAGTCACAGGGCGGATGCTCAGGAAAGAGGTCGGACACAATGCGTTCGAGGACGACCCGGTCCGCTTCTGAAGGCGTCCGACTGCCCCGGAGCCGGGACATGACGACCCGATATCCTGCCCCGAACGCATTCTCTTCTGCAATTTCGATCAGCTCCTGGAACAAGTTCCGCTTGCTAGCTCGAATTGCTCGACTGAGCTCCGCCCTTGCTGTCCTGTGCTCAGCTGCTGCTATGCTGCGCTCCTCCAAATCAGCCGTCTGCAGCATCCGGTCACGGGCAACCTCGCAGTTGTTCCTCAGGCGAGCCAGGAGGGGAGACCACCAAAATGTGTTACGGTGCGGGTCTTGGTGCAGTCGGGTAACCCGCTGCATTGTCTCATCGCAGGCCTTCAACATGGCTGCGATCATACCCTCCTGGCTCGATGCGCGTTGGACAAAGTCCGCAGCGAACAGCGCCTCGAGGAATGATGTAGCTGAAAACTGCGAGGTCTTCCATCTACGGCCAGCGTGACGCACACGCCTCTGGCTTGCGGAAGCACCCTGCCGCGACGACGGTTGCCGCTGATGTTGCTGCTGCTGCTGTTGCGATGGCTGCTGCTGCTGCTGCTGCTGCTGAAGTGACTGCTGCTGCTGCGCAGAGGACTGTTGCGCTGGCTGCTGCTGGTCCTGCAGTTGCTCGGACGATGCTGGTGTTCCTCCCACAGTGTAGAGGACATAGCGGTGGTCTGATGCGGTGTAGCGTGTACTCACGATCCACGTATCTGGGCGAGCAATCGACGGGCTTGCGAACGCCAAGTCAATTATGCTCGGGAGAGCCACCCCGTTGCCGTCGAACGTGAATTCTCGACCTCGGTTTATCACGCTCAGGCCAAGCTGCTCCACCATAGCGTGCAGCTCTTCCCCGCGGTTGCAAGTCCTTGGACTGCCCCACTCCTCATGTCTGGCGTTAAAATCGCCGGCGACGACGACTTGAGGGTGGGAGAAGGCTTCGAGTTCTATGGCTTCAATGAAGCGCTCGAACTCGGCGAGGCTGAGGCTTGGTGGAGCATAGCAGCTTATGAAGGTCACTCCGCCAATCTGCGCTGCTACCAGCCCCCGAGCTTCGCTGCACCACACGCGCTGAATTGGTAGCTCACCGACAGCTACCACCGCTACCGTCCGGCAGCTGCTGAATGCCCACCGGCCGTTATTCTCTGGTGGACGCAGAACATCAGAGAGGATGAGCACGTCTGCTTTCTCCTCTCTGGCAGCTTGTAGCACCAGATTCTGGGCATCACGGCCATGGCCCAGATTCGCCTGCAAGACTTTTAGGGCCGGGAGCATCGCTGAGCCGAACGAGCACATTCGCTGTGTCCTATGTGGTGAGCGCCACCACACAGTGCACACTTCGCCTCATTTTGGCAGGATCGTGCTTTGTGTCCGTCTAGTCCGCAACGGATGCACATATTCTGCCGATCTGCAGTGGAACGGCAGTTCGACGCAATATGGCCCATCTCCAGACAACGGAAGCATCGCTGTCGCTCTGGAGGGGTTGGTGGAGCTGCACGTACCTTGCTGACGCAGTCGCACAGGTACAGTTTGGCTCCTTCCAACTGTCGAGCTGATTTCGCTGGTAGCCGGATTCGTGCTCGCTTCGACCCATCTGGAAGTTCCCAAATGCTGGTGGAAACTACTCCAGCACTTGCGCCAATCTTCTCATCGAGGGCAGTAATGATGTCCTCCTCCGCAGCGAGGGGATCGATGTCGGATACGAGCAGCTCACCCATTTCGGTGACAAGCCGACTTACGCCTGCGTCACCGATAATCTTGCGGACGCCGTCAAGCATAAGTGGGGCATTTGCCGTCTTGCTTAGTTCCATGCGTAGCAGTCTGGCATGGGTTCGGCGACCCTGCTTGATATGCCCTTTCATGTCACAGTAGGCCGGGTCGAGACGGATGGCTTTGCGCACCTTGTCGTAAATGCCATCCCAGGTTTCGCCTTCGCTGGGTGACACCTCGATGATGTCAGGCCTCGGCTTTCGCTTACGCTGTAGCTGCTGCTGCTGCTGCATACGCTCCTGCTGTTGCTGCTGCGAGCCAGCGACCGCCTGTCGCTGTGGCTGACGTTGCTGCTGCTGCTGTTGATGCTGCGCGATACCGACTGCCTGTCGCTGTAGCTGACGCTGCTGCTGCTGCTGTTGCGGCTGCTGCTGGGAGCGTGGCTTACCCGTAGCTTTGCCGCGGTATCTACGCCGCACGACCTCGCTGAAGGTCAACTCCGGCACGACGTCTCCGCGGACGGCAGTCGATGCCTCGTTACGCGGCGGCATGACTGCACGCGACGTCGACGCGCGGGGCTGCTCCTGCTCTTGCTGGTTCCGCTGCTGCTGTTGTTGTTGCTGCTGCGGCTGCGCAGAGGATCGGCGTGGCAACGGAGTTGGAGGTTGACGCGAACTAGCTGACGGTTGTCCGCCGGCAACCTTTGCTGCCAGTAAGGAGTTTAGAACGTCTCGGTCGCGCTGATGTGCGGCGGCGAGCTTCTCCATTTGCGCCTCCAGCTTTTCTTCACGGCGCTTCGCCTCCTCCTTCTCCTCCTGTAGCAGTTGGCACATGCCAGTTATCTGCTCGGAGAGGCGAGAATTTTGCTCCTTCATTTCCAAATTCTGCTCCTCTAGCCGCTGAATTGTTGCCTTAAGCAACTCGAGCTCCGGTGTGGTCGAGGCGGCCTTGGATGCCACGGCGGGCTTGTTGTTGCCTGTGACACTAACCCTAGGCAGCGCCACTCGAGGCTCGGTCGCAAACAGCTTCGAGCCGGATGCCAAGCTGCTACGGCAGTCCACAGAGACTGACCTCGCACTCGCGCGGGTTGACATCCCGGATGATGCCATCATCTTTGCCGACTTTCAGGTTGGTGGGTTAAATAACCCTGGGGGTCGATGTGACCCCGGGGGTCGGTTGACCCCAGGGGGTCGAGATGACCCCAGGTATGCAGCGCCGTCTAGCTGGTGTTCTGCCGCTCGCTCGCTGCTGTAGAATCCTTCTTCCACGCTGGCTTTTCCACTATGGTCCGACTTGCGACCCCCCTGGTGGGCTGGGGGGGAGGGGTGGCGGGTGGCGAAAAATTACGAGAGGGTGCGTCGCTCACGTGGGGAATGGATCCACACCAATCCCGAATTTTTCCGGCACGTTTTCACGTCCAAATTGCGCTGCCCGCTTTTTCGACCCTTTTTGGACCTACTTTAGGGATTTTTCACCGTTAGCGGGGGAGGGGGGGAAGGGGAAAATAATTTTCCCGTGTTTTGTTTTATCACCCTCTATCACCCCGCAGCTTCACTGAATTTTTTCTGATTTTTCGAAATTTTTCGAAAAATTCGAGCAGTTTTCGAGTTGCTCGAACTCCTCGAATCGAGCAGATTCGAGCTACCGCGGGCACTACACTTCTTCCCCGAATTTTCTGCGCACTTTTTGTAAACTCGAGCACTTTTCGAGCAGTAACGGACTTTTCAAATTTTTGTCCCTTGGGAACTGCTTCCAGGACAAAATTTGTCCCTTGGGTATTATAGAACGAAATTCGAACGGATAACACTATCTATGGGTAATTTGGGTGCTCTAAACACGATTTTGATGTTTTCAGAGCGATCCGCGGTCGTTTTGCACACTTTTTCACGGAATGTTTACGGAGCGTGTTTACACATGTGCTCATACTTTCGCTACTCCACAGGGATACTGGGATAACTGGCTAGTTGCCGCCAAGCGTTCATAGTAGAGTTGGGCAAAACGCACAATAAAGCGGACCTGGGTCCGGACGATTCCAACAAATTTCAAACCCAGTTCCGAAGGGTAGTTTCAATCCGACAGGCCGGAACCGCCCGGAATCGTCCGGAATCGTCTGGATTCAACGGAATCGTGCGGAATCGTTGGAACTGTTCGGAATCGTCTGGAATCAACCGGAATCGACCGGAATCGCCCGGAATCGCCCGGAATTGCACGGAATCGTCGTAATTAACCGGAATCGTCGGAATAGTCGGAATTCTATTTCATTTCATGTCATTTATTCAGTGCATAACCTAATACAAATAGATACAAACAGTAACACAAGAAGCTAGATTGCATGTCGAACGATATTGAGGAACTCAGTGTGCGACATTCCTGGCTCAAATGTACGACAGACAGCATTGACATATGCGCGGCGGCCGGAACGTGAACGTGAATCGTCGGAACAGTCGCAATCGATCGGAATCGACTGGAATCGCCCGGAATCGACCGGAATCATCTGGAATCGTAGGAATTGTTCGGAATCGACCGGAATGAACCGGAATCGTGAGGAATCGTAGTCAACCGATAGTAGTAAATGTTAGAAGCCACATTTAAGACATATTTCACTTTTTCCGTCATTGCTTTGCATGCATCTCCAAACGCACCGCTTCCCAAAAATGTTTGGAGTGTTCATAAAACCTCTTAGTATACTGGTAACAAAAGAGCTTACCCGGAACCCGGAACAAAAGAGCTTAGGAATCGAACCCATAAAGGACATGTTATTAAAGTCGTGCGACTTGATAACTGTGTTCATAATTAGAGACGTGCGTAGCTTTAGAAATCAAAATCGTACAAATGTAAGAATGTTATTAGTTGTTGATTAACACTAGGTTTACGGAACCCGTCGATTCGACGGAATTTTAACTTTGCAGTGTAATACGAACAATACATTTTGTTTAATTTAGATTTTTTTCTTTTCGTAAACTCATCGTAACATACTATAAGTTTCTAACTTAAAACTATATTTACATTATATATTAAACGTTTCAAGTCATTCATATGTTCACTGCTAATTC
Organism: Anopheles merus; assembly: GCF_017562075.2. Lineage (NCBI taxonomy): Eukaryota > Metazoa > Arthropoda > Insecta > Diptera > Culicidae > Anopheles > Anopheles merus. Next base: position 31,358 of record NW_024428112.1, on the reverse strand, counting down.
ATGATGCTTTAATCACCTATAAATTAATTTACAAAATTTGGTTTAAAAGTTATTCATATTTTCATATCTATTATAAAATTCTATACTTCAAGCAATACGGTCTTTTCGGACCGTTCCTCCTGAATAAAAAATAAAATTCTATAGTAACTTAAACACTCATTTACATTATTGGAGCCTCTATTTTTTGCAAATCGTATGCTGATTCATTACAGTTGTAGGTTTTCAAAATTATGTTGGACAAAAATTATTTCTTTTAATTTTTTGACGTCAACCTATTTCTCTGCTCCGTTAAGATATAACCTGCTTTTGAAAATATGCATTCACAAGGAACAGAAGGCGCAGGAATTCTGAGATATTTTTTAGCAAGCGTTGATAATATGGATATACTACTTCTCTTTCCTTCCACCAGATAAATGGATCGCATTTTACCTGTAGATTTTGCTCAGACAAATAGCGATCCAGCTCAATCGCGGCAAGAATTCTAGAAGGACTGATTGAATGTTCTGTACTGCTAACTTTTTTTAATGGTTGCCAAATATCCTCATCACTATTGCTACCGTTATCGCTTTCCTCGAGTGTATGAATGCTATTTGTGTTATAATGTGGAAGCATCTTTTTAATCATTTTTTCGTAAGTGTCTTGGTATTGCACATTGTTTCCCAAAAATCCTTCTTTTTTAAATCTTGGGTCTAGGAAAATCCCGCATGACATAATTTCTAAATTATTTGTTGCCTCGAACTTATCCTCAAGTTCAACTATTAGTACGTCTACTAGTTCAGCTACCTTTTCATGAAAGATTTCTTTCTCTCTTTTTCCTTCATTTTTTGCAATAAGGACCTAGTTAAAAACCCCATTATTGAAATTGTCACTGTTTTTTCTGCCATAATTTCGACTGTAACTGTGTTAGAAAGCTTCAAGATTTTGGTAGCCTGTTCTATGATGCACAAATCGTCTTCATCTAGCTTGGATTTGATTTTCAGTGTGGCAATACACGATGCTAGTGGGATCCTATTTTGTTTAATATGATCTAAGATTTCGTACGTGGAATTCCATCGAGTGGGACAATCTTGTTTTAGTTTTAGTTCAGGGTGATTTAAATTCGTTTGCATTTCAGAAAGCTTATTGGCAGCTTTTGAGCTTTTTTTGAAGTGCATGACTACATTTTTAACTTTCTCTAATGTAGACGAAATCTTAGGAAGTGCATCTTTAACTACAAAATTTAAGGTATGGGCACCACACGGGAGATGAGAAATATTTAAAAGTGTTGCAGCTGATAGCATATTGCTAGCGTTATCTGTAACCAAAGTGACTCATTTGCTGGTAATATTAAAGGAGTCTGTTATTTTCGTGATCAAATCAGCTACATTCTTCCCGGTGTGACTTTTGCAAAACTCAGAGCAATCTAATAAATGTGATATTTAATCTCACCCTACCGTACACGGTGTTGCAGCCAGGGTGATCCAGAGGGGACGAGGTAGCGTGCCGTCACGGCTGCAGTCGAACAGGCGTCACCAATTGCGCCTCGGCTGCATCCACAGCATAAATAGAGGGCGATGAGCCATGCCGCCCTGGCTGCAGCCCCGTTGCAACGGGACACACATTTTGTCCAGCCAAAGCATCGTAGGAGGGCGAGGAACCATGCCGCCCGAGTTTTTCATCTCTGCCGCCCGTCATCGTAGAAATACATCGCTGCTGCCCTGGGGCAAGCATCATAGCGGCATCATCATCATCGTCATCATCATCGCGGCATCATCATCATGGGCAAGCATCATCGCGGCATCATCATCGTCATCATCATCGCCATCATCATCGTCGTCACCTCATCGCCGCCGTCCCAGGGAGTGGCACAGCAGCAGCATCACCACTGCGTTATCGCCATCGCGGTGAGGGCCGAGTGTTGCAGCAACCGCTGTTCAGCGCGACAACATCGGTTCCCCACATCTTGGCAGCATCGGCCGGAAGGGTGTCACCACGCCGGTATTCCCTTAGTGGAATACCCCCGCGTCGGTTCGACCCCTTCGGTATTAAAAGGGGGAGATGTTGTGGGCAGCCGTGCCGACCTCTGGACTTGCCGTGGCAGTTGCGCTGCCACCGGTCAACGTCCAGGAGGACGATGGTGTGTCACGCGCAAGGCGTAGTCCCGAGCGCACGATGAGAGTGTGTTAGCGATCCGATCGAGCAGGAGCTCTCGGCAAGGGCGCTCGGTGCGGCTGGTTCGCTACCACCGCAATTGTATCATTTTAAAGTGTTCAAATTGTTTCATTATTTATATTATGTACGTTTTAAGTATTTGAATAAAATTAAAAGTACCAAACCCAATAGTTAATTAATTCTAATATTGTAGAAAATAACACCGGGTGTGAAATTGGAGGAAAACTTGTGATATTTGGGAAATATGTAAAATAACGTGTAGGCGGTTGAACTTTCACTTTGATAATGTGTATTCACTTGTCCGTTTGAGTTCATTTGTACATGCTTTAATTCATTACATAGTTCATTTAATCCTCATCTATTTCCTTGTTTATATGTGTTGTCAAGTGTTGTCTGTTTCTAATCCCGTTACCATAATCCCATAATTCATGCCATAATAAAATTTTATTCAAATAAATATATACATAGAAATTCAAACAAATATTCTATTTCTTTCAATTTAGTCGTGCATAAATGAAAATGTATTTTTTAAATTTTGGTTTCAAGGTAAACTTTCGAAGTAGAAAAAATAATTTCTTTCGTTTAAGTTATAAAGAAAAACATTTGTTTTTTTTTTTCTAAAACATCGAATTTCTTTTTATTTATTTGTATTATTAGTTTAGTCTTGCCAACTGTCTAAAATTATGTTTAAATGCCTTATTTCAATTAAAAGTTCTTCTTCCGTGAGAACTTCTACTTTCTTTTCTGGTGGTTTCGGCAAGCACATTTCTCATGCTTTTAGTTTAGTATCGGAAGCTACCAGAATCTCGAAACCTGCGGGTCGATTGTCCCCTCAAGGTATTTGTAGAATGCCGCCGTGCATTCCTCGAGTAGCTCGTAAGGGATCGCCGATCCTACGTTCACCAGATTTCGTTCGTTTATGGTTTCGTGATAAAGCCGATCACTGTTGCACCCGCGCACGGTGTGGCTAGCTTTTGCTGTCCTGTGCCAACTTCTTTCGTAGTGTACGATCGATTTGACCGTTAAGTTTTGCACACTTCGCCAATGAAGCGACAGTGTGTGTTCAATTCCATTGATAAAGCCGATCACTGTTGCACCCGCGCACGGTGTGGCTAGCTTTTGCTGTCCTGTGCCAACTTCTTTCGTAGTGTGCGATCGATTTGATCGTTAAGTTTTGCACACATCGCCAATGAAGCGACAGTGTGTGTTCAATTCCATTGATAAAGCCGATCACTGTTACACCCGCCCAGGGTGTGACTAGCTTTTGCTGTCCTGTGTCAACTTCTTTCGTAGTGTGCGATCGATTTGACCGTTAAGAATTATTGATATTTAATGGGCCAGAAGATCGCTGAATAGGTCAGAAGGACCAAAACAGTACAAGAGATCGCACCAGCACACAACAGCGTGAACAGGGTCAGTTAATACCGCTTAGTTATCCAGTGCCAGTAAGTTTTTTTTCTCACAAATAATTGCAAGTCAGTGTTGTAAGCTGTGTTAGAAACATCTTTTGGTGCACTGTCGATCAGTAAACAACCAATGTGAAGCTACAAGTACAAAAGCCTAGAGCGTGTGTAAGAACTTTTGCGGTAACGTTCTCACCATTTGAATTGCTGAAAGAGATCGCGTTTCAGCTGTACAAGTACAAGTGCTGTGAAGTTTGTAGGAACGATCCTTTAGCGCACCAGTGATTGCTGCATTTTTGCGGTGACGTTCTGACCATTTCTAGGGTATAGAGTTATAGGTAAGGAAAAATTGATCGCTGTTTTAAAAGTATTAGTAAACTAGAAATACATTTGAATTGTGTGTTTCCAGTTTCGCACTATGACACTCCCAACCAGCGATGTATGGCTGCATTACGTGAAATCTGAAGGTGGAGGTAAATGTCGTTACTGCCAACAGGTAGTGTCGTACACTTAAAGCTCAACATCTAACTTGAAACGGCATCTCAGTCGTAAACATCCTACTGTTCCGCTGCATAGAAATAACCCTCTATCGACAACTTACGTTCTACCTACAAGAAAAAGTATTTCAAACGGTGCGTTACCAGCGCTTTATAATGATACGCTCAAAGTCAAAGTCGTGCAAACCAACTTACTCACAGCATCAACAATTTCATTACCTGCTGATTGTTGGACAAAAATCAATAATGATAGTTTTTGTGCAGTTACAGCACATTATATTAACAGTAAATACGAACTGTGTTCACAGTTATTAGATTGCTCTGAGTTTTGCAAAAGTCATAACGGGAAGAATGTAGCTGATTTGATCACGAAAATAACAGACTCCTTTAATATTACCAGCAAATGAGTCACTTTGGTTACAGATAACGCTAGCAATATGCTATCAGCTGCAACACTTTTAAATATTTCTCATCTCCCGTGTGGTGCCCATACCTTAAATTTTGTAGTTAAAGATGCACTTCCTAAGATTTCGTCTACATTAGAGAAAGTTAAAAATGTAGTCATGCACTTCAAAAAAAGCTCAAAAGCTGCCAATAAGCTTTCTGAAATGCAAACGAATTTAAATCACCCTGAACTAAAACTAAAACAAGATTGTCCCACTCGATGGAATTCCACGTACGACATCTTAGATCATTTTAAACAAAATAGGATCCCACTAGCATCGTGTATTGCCACACTGAAAATCAAATCCAAGCTAGATGAAGACGATTTGTGCATCATAGAACAGGCTACCAAAATCTTGAAGCTTTCTAACACAGTTACAGTCGAAATTATGGCAGAAAAAACAGTTGTAGCATCCATGCTATCGCATACCCGTTTAAAGCATGAATGCTAACAGCCGGGTAAAACACTGCACATGCGTTCTGTGTTTTACTGCACACGCGGTTCCGTGTTTTACCATGGTGGTCGCACCACCCAAGCTGGACATAAACAAGGAAGACCTCCAAAGTAGGTCATAAATAAGGAACAACAATTAGCATAAGAAACGCATTAGACCTTAAGCAAAACATTGTAAATTGTAAAAGCCCACCAGGAAGGCGACCCTCTTGACAAACATGCGTTTGTCAAAGCGCATCAAGTTGCGAAAGAGAAAGTTACGAACGTAAACATCTGGTGAACAAATGTGCGCTAGCTTTCTTAAAATGGGAGTATAAATAAAGCTATCAGAACGGACAGAAGGTCAGTTCTGATCGGACATAGGATCGTACATCTTGTCCCTTCAACTCACTTATGAGCAGTATTGTCCCCCTACCCAAGGTAAGGCTCTACTGTCTCCAACAAACGCACCGTGTATCAGCAGGCCGGTCAGCAAAACCCCAATCCGAAAGGTTAACGTATGCTAAGTGGCATAACGTCGTTCCCACGGTTTAACTGGAAGTTCGCTTTTTACCTGACGCATCACATTGATTTCAATTGTTACGCAAGGTCAAGTTCGATTAGTTTACCGCGCCAATCGCGAAGTGCTAACTCAGCGATGCCACCAGGCCTATGACGCGAACCCGTACCGAACCTACAACGATAATTACCACCACCACACAGTGACAATTTCAATAATGGGGTTTTTAACTAGGTCCTTATTGCAAAAAATGAAGGAAAAAAGAGAGAAAGAAATCTTTCATGAAAAGGTAGCTGAACTAGTAGACGTACTAATGGTTGAACTTGAGGACAAGTTCGAGGCAACAAATAATTTAGAAATTATGTCATGCGGGATTTTCCTAGACCTAAGATTAAAAAAGAAGGCTTTTTGGGAAACAATGTGCAATACCAAGACACTTACGAAAAAATGATTAAAAAGATGCTTCCACATTATAACACAAATAGCATTCATACACTCGAGGAAAGCGATAACGGTAGCGATAGTGATGAGGATATTTGGCAACCATTAAAAAAAGTTAGCAGTACAGAACATTCAATCAGTTCTTCTAGAATTCTTGCCGCGATTGAGCTGGATCGCTATTTGTCTGAGCAAAATCTACAGGTAAAATGCGATCCATTTATCTGGTGGAAGGAAAGAGAAGTAGTATATCCTATATTATCAACGCTTGCTAAAAAATATCTCAGAATTCCTGCGCCTTCTGTTCCTTGTGAATGCATATTTTCAAAAGCAGGTTACATTACAAAAATTAAAAGAAATGATTTTTGTCCAACATAATTTTGACAACCTACAACTGTAATGAATCAGCATTCGATTTGCAAAAAATAGAGGCTCCAATAATGTAAATGAGTGTTTAAGTTACTATAGAATTTTATTTTTTATTCAGAAGGAACGGTCCGAAAAGACCGTATTGCTTGAAGTATAGAATTTTATAATAGATATGAAAATATGAATAACTTTTAAACCAAATTTTGTAAATTAATTTATAGGTGATTAAAGCATCATGAATTAGCAGTGAACATATGAATGACTTGAAACGTTTAATATATAATGTAAATATAGTTTTAAGTTAGAAACTTATAGTATGTTACGATGAGTTTACGAAAAGAAAAAAATCTAAATTAAACAAAATGTATTGTTCGTATTACACTGCAAAGTTAAAATTCCGTCGAATCGACGGGTTCCGTAAACCTAGTGTTAATCAACAACTAATAACATTCTTACATTTGTACGATTTTGATTTCTAAAGCTACGCACGTCTCTAATTATGAACACAGTTATCAAGTCGCACGACTTTAATAACGTGTCCTTTACAGGTTCGATTCCTAAGCTCTTTTGTTCCGGGTTCCGGGTAAGCTCTTTTGTTCCGAGTTCCGGGTAAGCTCTTTTGTTACCAGTATACTAAGAGGTTTTATGAACACTCCAAACATTTCTGGGAAGCCACACTTGCCGGAGATGCATGCAAAGCAATGACGGAAAAAGTGAAATATGTATTAAATGTGGCTTCTAACATTTACTACTATCGGTTGACTACGATTCCTCACGATTCCGGTTCATTCCGGTCGATTCCGAACAATTCCAACGATTCCAGATGATTCCGGTCGATTCCGGGCGATTCCAGTCGATTCCGGTCGATTGCAACTGTTCCGACGATTCACGTTCACGTTCCGGCCGCCGCGCATATGTCAATGCTGTCTGTCGTACATTTGAGCCAGGAATGTCGCACACTAAGTTCCTCAATATCGTTCGACATGCAATCTTGCTTCTTGTGTTACTGTTTGTATATATTTGTATTAGGTTATGCACTGGATAAATGACATGAAATGAAATAGAATTCCGACTATTCTGACGATTCCGTGCGATTCCGGGCGATTCCGGTCGGTTCAGGTTGATTCCGGTTGATTACGGTCGATTCCGAACGGTTCCAACGACTTCGCACGATTCCGTTGATTCCAGACGATTTCGGACGATTCAGGGCGGTTCCGGCCTGTCGGATTGAAACCCTTCGGAATTGGGTTTGAAATTTGTTGGAATCGTCCGGACCCAGTTCCGCTTTATTGTGCGTTTTGCCCAACTCTACTATGAACGCTTGGCGGCAACTAGCCAGTTATCCCGGCGTTTTTCCTGAATAACTTTTCCGGGAAAATTAGGAAAATTCATTGGACGTGCGACTCGGGTGCGCGGGGAAAATCGGCTTGTTTTGACCACCCGGACGTCCAAATCGGACGGTAAACGTTTATCTGCACCACCAACGTACCAGAGGGCGCCACCTGTCAAAACTAAAACTGTCTATCTCCGGAACTGCTGGTCCGAGTTGGACGGGCAAGTGTTCGTTGGAATCGGCATTGCCCCGGCTATCTACCAGTGCTGCCATTGCGGCCATTTTTGGCCATTCCAGGGTTGCCAGATTTCACAGTTGGTGATTATTTCAACTGTGTACCACTCCGGAACGGGTAGCCTCAGCCGAACGGGCAAGTGTTGGCTGACGTTGGCATTGGCCCGGCTACCCACACTGGTGGGCCAGCTTGGCCGATAACGCTCGCAGCAGTGTTGCCAGTTTTGTGACCAGAGCGAAAGTTTGAGAGCGAATATCTCCGGAACGGGTAGCCCTAGTCGAACGGGCAAGTGCTCGCTGAACTCGGCTTCAGCCAGGCTACGTGGCAGTGCGGTCAGACGGGATCGCAATTGCTGACTCGTGGATGCCTGCTTCGAGGTATACGGAAATGCACGTCGAAATGTGCATTGGCCCAGCTTTCAACTTGTGATCGGAGTGTACCGTGGATCGTTTCGTATCGCGCGTTCAACGCAGAGTGCGACGGGCTGCGTTCATACCCTCGTATTAAGAGGTGCGCGTACGAACGAAATCGACATCTGAGCCGCAGAACATCAACCAGGCTGCGCAGCATCCCAGGGGTCATCCCGACCCCTCGGGGTCATATCGATCCCTAGGGTCATCTCGACCCCCAAGGGAGTCTATCCTGAAGATGGAACTCCCAAATCGTAGTCTGAGGCCTCGGCAGCCATCCGTCGATTGCAGCTTGGGAGCGATCCCAAAGAAGGCCGTACTGGCTTCGAAAACCGACTCTGGACGCACGTCCATGACGGCGAAGGCAAACGAGGAAAAGGAAATTTGCCTGCACCTCATGCTGCAGGCGGAGAATGCCGAAAAGGCTGAACTAATGAAAACGGTGGCAAGCCTTCAAGCCACTATAGAGGGACTGCAGAAGCAGCTGGCGGAGGCACAGCAGGCCAGGTTATCCGCTGAAGCGGAAGCAAAAAAGGAGCGAGATGCCATGCTGGCCGAGATCCGGGACCTGGGGCAACAACTGCGCCGGGAGCTCTCCTGGCAACGCGGCCAACAGCAACAGCAGCAATCGCAACCTGGCCCATCTATGATGGAGGCGGTATCTTTGCGGGCCCCCCAGGAGTCGACGGGGGAAAACAACCGGCAGTTGGAGCAGCCTAGCTTCGCCGATGTTGTTCGCCGCAAATACCGCGGTATGGCCAAGGGGAAGCCCCGGCAGCCCCCCCAGCAGCAGCAGCAGCAACAGCAACAACATCAGCAGCAGCAGCAGCAGCAGCAGCAGCAGCAGCAGCAGCAGCGACAGCCGCAGCGACAGTCGGTCGCAGGCTCGCAGCAGCAACAACAGCAGCAGCAGCGACAGCCACAGCGACAGGCGATCGCCGGATCGCAGCAGCAGCAGCAGCAGCACCAGCGCAGACAGCAGCAGCAGCCACAACATCAGGGAGAGCGGTATGTTCCACTGCAACTCCGGCAGCAGGCGCATCAACAGCAGCAGCGGCAGCAGCAAAAGGTTCGGCCAAGGCCGGACAAGATAGAGGTGGTCCCGAGTGCCGGACACTCCTGGTACACGTTGTACCAAAAAGTTCGGGATGCTGTCAAACAAGATCCGCACAATGGCCTTGAAGATCACTTGATAATGGGCAAACGGAGCCACGCTGCAAATCTCCGAATGGCTCTAAGTAACTCGGCCAATGCCAGCCTGGTCCGCGCAGAAGTCCAGGAGATTGTTGGTGACGCCGGACTAGCCCGGGTGATCACCGACATGGCCGATGTCTTGATAACCAACATCGATCCTCTGGCAACAGTTGAGGACATCAAGAAGGCCATTGAGGGAGAGTACCAGGAGCCGATTGAAATCGCCCGAGTGAGCGCGTGGGAGCTGCAAGATGGAACCCAGCGAGCTAGAGTCCGCCTGCCCGCTAAGGCTGCCGCTGCCCTCAAGGGGTCGAAGCTCCGACTCTGTGGCTGCATCAGCAAAATAAGAGGCGTCGAAAGGGCAGCACCTGAGCGCCAGCGATGCTATTGCTGCCTGGAGCGCGGTCACCTTGCACACGCATGCCGTTCCCCGACAGACCGTCAGCAACTCTGCATCCGGTGTGGCAGTGAAGGTCACCAAGCCCGGGACTGCTCCAGCGACGTTAAGTGTGCGGCCTGCGGTGCACCTCATCGCATCGGGCTCATGAGCTGCGAACATCCGGCTTCGCCTTCAATCTAAAAGTGACGCAAATCAATGTGGATCACTGTCAGGCAGGGCAGGACTTGGCACTCCAAGCAGCGCGTGAACACCGTGCTGATGTCCTGCTCCTGTCGGACATCTACCGACCACCGGCGAACAATGGGCGTTGGGCGTATGATGCCGCCAAATCGGTAGCAGTTGTGGCTACAAGTTCCTACCCAATCCAGCGGGTGTGGCGCAGTGCTGTGCCTGGAGTTGTAGCCGCATAGATTGGTTGCATCATTTTTATCAGCTGCTACGCTCGACCGAGACGCCCAGAGGAGGACTACGAAAGCTTTCTGGCCACTGTTCAGCTGGAGGCATCATCCCACTCCCACGTCGTCATCGCCGGCGATTTTAACGCCTGGTACACGGAGTGGGGTAGTGCCAGGAACAGCCAGAGAGGTGAAGATCTGCTGCAGCTAATCCAGAGTGTCCAGCTACAGGTAATCAACTCCGGGAATGAACCCACTTTCATTGGCAGAGGAGCGGCCACCAGCAGCGTCATTGACGTCTGCTTCGCCTCTTCGTCCATCGCTCGGCCAGAAACGTGGGAGGTGCACGAGTTCGCCCGGTCCGATCTCCAATTGATCACATACACCGTTGGGGAAGCGGAACAACAGTCCCGCGGTAGGCGATGGATTACCACGCAGTTCCACGAAGAGAGCTTCCGTTCTGCTCTCCAGGACGTGAACTTCGCGGAACAGGCGACGACCCACGCGGGCCTAGTCGACGCAATGGTCGACGCGTGCGACATTGTCATGCAGCGGGCCCCCAACGTGTTGCAGCATCAACATCGCGACATCTTTTGGTGGTCACCGATAATTGAAGAGCTGCGGAATGAATGCATTGCGGCGCGTGAGCGGATGCGCCTAACCACCGATCTGCAGGAGAGGAGTCTCGCCGCAGCCGAGCACCGGACTGCGAAGACTCGGCTAGAAAAAGCCATCAAAGCTAGCAAACGTGCGGATTTCGCCAAGCTTATCGACATCGCCGAGGAGAACGAGGTTGGAGTGGGGTATCAGGTTGTCCTGTCTCATCTGCGCGGCAGTCGTGTACCGCCTGAGACAGACCCGGTTAAGCTGGGACGGATCGTTACTGATCTTTTCCCCACCCACCCACCGGTCTCTTGGCCGGAAACCGACGATTCGGGAGCGTCCGATTTAGAACGTGTGACCCCTGAAGAGCTGCAGGAGATCGCGGTTCATATGGCTATAAGGAAAGCGCCAGGACTGGATGGGATCCCCAATGCTGCGGTGAAGGTCGCGATTGAGAAGTACCCGGGGGTTTTCTGCCGTGTGTACCAGGACTGCCTCAACACTGGTACGTTTCCGCAACAGTGGAAACGGCAGCGCTTGGTACTGCTGCCCAAGCCAGGCAAAGCCCCCGGAGAAAGCAGCTCCTACAGGCCACTGTGCATGCTGGACGAACTAGGCAAAGTGTTGGAGCGGCTTATCCTCAAACGCCTCAACAGACACCTCGAGGACCCGGATTCACCGCAGCTCTCGGACGCGCAGTACGGCTTTCGTCGCGGACGGTCCACCATCAGTGCCATCCAAAGCCTGGTGGACGCAGGCAAGGCGGCCCGAGCGTTCGGCCGGACCAATAATCGCGACAAGCGATGCCTGATGGTGGTCATCACCGATGGCCGCTGGATGTCCGCAACGCATTTAATACTGCCTGTTGGCAGTCGATCGCCAACGCGTTGCGAGAAAAGGGGGTCCCTTCAGGGCTGCTTAGAATACTGCAGTCCTACTTCATGGATCGGGAGCTCATCTATAACACCAGCGAGGGACCCGTCCTACGTTGCGTCAGCGCGGGAGTTCCACAGGGGTCCATACTGGGCCCCACACTGTGGAACGTAATGTACGACGGGGTGCTGCGGATTCCCCTGCCCGACGAGGCCAAGGTCATTGGCTACGCCGATGATCTCGTCGTCCTGGCCCCGGGTAGGACGCCGGAGGAGTCTGCAGCAGTGGCGGAGGCAGCGGTGTCAGCAGTCGACCAGTGGATGCAGCAGCACTACTTGGAGCTGGCACTAGTTAAGACGGAGGTGACCATTATCTCAAGTCTGAAGCAACCTCCAAACCACATCACCATCGACGTGAGAGGAACTGCAGTTCCATACTCTAGGAGCATAAAGCACCTGGGTGTGCTGGTTCACGACCATCGATCCTGGTTGCCTCATGTGACTGCAGTGGCGCAGCGGGCGGACCAGATCGCGCAGGCGGTCGGTCGACTTATGCCGAACCACCCGGGCCGAAGATTTCGAAGTCCCGTCTTCTGGCAGCGGTGGCTGACTCGGTCATGCGCTACGTCGCACCAGTATGGCACGAGGCGCTGAACACTTGCGAGTACCGCAGGTTGCTAGAACGAGTCCAGCGCAAATCAGCCATCGCCGTGGCCCGGACGTTCCGGACGGTCCGGTACGAGACCACAGTGCTGCTTGCGGGACTTTTGCCGATTTGCAGAGCCATCTGCGAGGACACCAGGGTGCACAGCCGCCGCGGGACTGGAACCAGCGCACACATTAGGAAGGAGGAACGCGGGACGACCATCGCCGAGTGGCAGGCAACCTGGGATAGCGATGCAGCTGGACAACAAGCCAGCGGCTATGTTCGGTGGGCGCACCGCCTTATTTCGGACATCGGTGCATGGCAGTCGCGGAATCATGGAGAGGTGAATTTTCATCTGTCGCAAATCATCTCTGGTCACGGATTCTTCCGCGAGTACCTTGCTGACATGAAATTCACCTCGGCCCCGGACTGCGCGCATTGCCCCGGCGTAAAGGAGCGCGCCGAACACGCCATGTTTTTTTGCCCGCGCTTCGCCGATGTCCGAGAAAGGCTGATGGACGGCGTCAGCCCGGACACGCTGCTGACCTTCATGCTCCAGAATCAGCAGAACTGGAGCAACGTCTGCGAGGCAGCCAAGCTGATTACCACCATCCTGCAGCGCGAGTGGGACGACTTCCGCACGTCGTTGTTTGAGCAGGGCGTACTAGCCGACAACGCCCAGCTCCGCAATGCAGACGTCCTTCGTCAGGAGAGGCTGCGGCGTTACAATGACAATCGGAATGCTGCGAGAAGAGTCGCAACGCAGCAGCGACAGGCAGAACGCCCGCTCCCACCACCGCCATAACCAAGGACTGAGCGGAGACGGGAGGTAAACCGGCTGGCGGTGGCGAAGTTAAGGGAACGTCAGCGTGCAGCCCGGGCCGAAATGCACAGCACACATCGACCAGCTGCAGCCAATGACAGCGATGACGACGACGACTTTAAAGAACGCCAAGCAGCTGATGCTGCTTCTTCTTCAACAGCAGTGCGATCGGCAGCTGTAGAGCCACGCGTAGGGCTGACAGAAGCCGAGGCCGCAGCAGCGGTTGAGGCTGAGTTATCCTCCCGCTAGGCAGGGCAAATAAACAAGAAGGAAGTGTAAAGAGGGAGGCCTCAAAAGGCACATATGAAGAATCTGAATTCGGAGGAAAATGAATTTTAAAAATAAATAAGATAGGTGCGCTATGCACGGGTTAAGGTTGCTCGAATGAGCATAACAATCAACTTAGACCCTTCGCGGGGCAAAAGGGCGGTTTAGGCGAGGGTTGGGTAACAATACGACTTCACGCATGTATGAATTGTACTGAATAAAACAACCCGAATGATAAAAAAGCCAGTTATCCCGGTAAAGTGTTTCCTGAACACGGCACGAGGAGACGCGTCCAACTGCGCCAAAAGTGAACCACGGTGTCTGTGAACTGTCATTTGCGCTGTCAGCTTGACAGCTCACATGCGAAACTTCAAAGTGACGTAACTACGGAACCCGTCATAGTACCTCGACGGGAAAGTGTTTGCTCTTAATGGCAGGGGCCATTTGACAAGACCGTGCCCATAGCGCAGCAAAAATCCGCCATTTTGGTGTGAGCCATTTTCAGCCTTGCTCGCCGGTTAAGGTAAAGTGACCATCCACGAATCACGACATTAAGATGTCAAAGTGACAGCTAGTGTCAACAGTGACAGCTGACGTCTAAAGTGTCACCAGAGTCCTCGCGTGACGCAGGGTAGCGCAAAAGTGTCTGTCAGTACCAAACTGACAGTTTAAGTGAAAGTGACAGCTCCTGTCAAAGTGACAGCTGAGGGGAAAATGTGACGGTTGAGGCCCATCGTGGTACGGACCAGTGCGCACCTAGGTCCTGGTTCAATCTGAAGACCGCCGAACCAAATCCGAAGTGTCAAAAGTGACAGATAGCCAATTCGTTTGACAGCGGCCAAACGGGCTATCAGACGGCCTGTCAACCCAGCGGAACAGGTGGAGGGGTCCGAGACCTTTCCAACGAAGGGTCGAACGCCAAGATCGGACCACGGACGGCGGAGATATACCGGTGTAAAGTTTTGGCGGATTTTAGTTCCAAAGTTCGCCGTTTTTTGGCACACCGAAAGGGCGCCACTGGTCAAAACTTCAAAACCGGATATCTCGGCAACCGGTAGCCCTAGAGCAACGGGAAAATGTTTCCTGAACACGGCACGAGGAGACGCGTCCTACTGGGCCACAAAGTGAGGGGTCGACCTGTCACACGTGACATCAGTTTGACAGCTCAACAGAGGAATTTCAAAGTGGTATAACTTCGGCACCCGTCAAGCTACCTCGACGGGAAAGTGTTGCCTGTTAAAGCGGTCTTGAAATCTTTCAGGGTAAGGTGAAATATTTCACTTTTGAAATATTTCAAAAATATCAAAAAACCCGTTTTCCATCGGTTTTTCTGACGAACTTAAAATCGGGTGTTGGTTACTGACGCCTCGTTGGCGAGAGTGCGGGCGTTAGGCAGAGTGCGTCGGGCTGCCATCAAAACCCTCAAGTAAGTGCGCGTAACGTTGAAACCAACATGTCGGGCCTGAGCGTTGATGCCCATTCCTCAGGGAGCTCGGGACGAGTACTTCGCCCGAGGGCTCGATCGGTATCCCTCAACCGGGTCGACGCACTAAAAGATCCTGACTCTCCAACACCGGTGGAACCACCACCCACTGCAGGCGTCGTCTATTCGAGTGACGACGAAGAAGAAGAATTGAACTGCACGATCCTTGTAGGCCCGTCGGGATTCGCAGTTCCACCAATGGGGAAGGTGCCATTGGTGGTGCTGGACAAGTTGCCCAGCCAGACTCAACAGCATGCGAAGATGACGGTATCGGCCACCTCAACACCAAAGGCTGGTAAGTGTCTTTCTACTGAACCATCTCTGTGAACGAGAGGTGAACGAGAGCTTGAAGCTCCTGGCCAAGCAGGTTGTTCAGCTTTCAAAGGAGCTTCAGGAAAGCTTTGCGAAAAATGCGACACTTGAAGGGGAGCTCAAAACATACAGGACGGGCGCCCGATCGGTCATCGAGCTGCAGCAGCAAGCAGCAGCAGCCCCAATGATGACAGTCCAGGGAGCCCACAGCTCTCGCAACCGTCGTGGTCGCCAAAGACCACAGCAGCAAGAGCAGCAGCAGCAGCAGCAGCAGCAGCAGCAGCAGCAGCAGCAGCAGCAGCAGCAGCAGCAGCAACAGCAGCAGCAGCAGCAGCAGCAGCAGCAGCAGCAACGTTTGCCTCAACGCGAACAGAGGCAGCAGGAACTCCCTCCTCGACTGCAGCAGCAACAGCAGCAGCCGCAGCAACAACAGCAGCAGCAGCCGCAGCAGCAGCTTTGGACAACGGTGGTAAGAGGCCGCCCGTCCTAGCGGCAACGCCAACCGCAACAGCAGCAGCAACAGCAGCAGCAGCAGCAAGGTGAGCGCTATGTACCACCACAGCTCCGGCAGCAGCGACAGCAGCAGCAGCGCCCGCAGCAGCAGCAGCAGCAGCGACCTCAGCAGCGAAAGCTGGCCAAGCCCGAGCTCATTGAGGTGTCGCCCAGTAAAGGCCAGAACTGGGAGAGCCTTTTGCTTTTAGTCCAAACGGCAGTCAGGACCGATGAGCAGTACAAGCCGCTCAAGGACCACGTCGTCCTGAGCCGCCGTACCAGCAAGGCGTTGCTGCGTCTTACGCTCAGTCGCAAGGCGAACGCGCAGTATATGCTGCAGCAGATCCGAGCCATCGTGGGTAGTACTGGAGTGTGCCGGCACGTCACGGAAATGGAGTCAGTTTTCGTCCATGACGTCGACCCGCTAGCCCAAGACGAGGACCTCACTGCGCTGCTCGACAGCAAGTTCGAGCCGGGAGCGGGTATCGTCTCCACCAACATGACGAAGATGGCTGACGGCACCCAGCGCGCGTACGTGCGACTGCCTGCGAAGTTCGCAAAGTAGCTCGACGGCACCAAGATCAAGCTGGGCTTTTGCGTAAGCAAAGTCAGAGCCGTGCCACCGACCCCTCGAGAGCGTGTGCGCTGCTATCGCTGCCTCGAGCTGGGTCATTGGGCCCATGACTGCCGTTCACCCGACGACCGGCAGAACATGTGCATACGCTGCGGTGTTGTGGGGCACATGGCGAAGGTCTGCACTTCTTCAACGAAGTGCCTCAAGTGCGGTGGTCCACTCACAATTGGACACCCCGACTGCGCCCAGTCGGCCTTGTTATGACTCCACAGCTGCGCGTATTGCAGGTGAACTTGGGCAGAGGCGAGAGGGCCCAGGACATCGCTCTCCAGACTGCCCGAGAACAGAAAGTGGACGTGCTGCTGCTGTAGGAGCTGTATCGACCGCCTGCCAACAACGGTCGATGGGCCTTCGACTGTTCGAAGAAGATTGCCATCGTCGCAACTGGGTCACTTCCCCTTCAGCGAATTTGGTGCAGTGACACACCAGGCGCCATCCAGCAGCTAGACCTGGTTGTGCTAAACCAGGGCACGACGAGCACCTTCGACGGCAACAGAGCGGCAACAACGAGTATCGTTGACGTGGCGTTTGCGACATCATCCATCGCGCAGCCGGGAACGTGGAAAGTGTGCGCAGAGTACTCGTACTCCGACCACCGGTACGTCACGTACACTGTTGGCACCACGGTTCCCGTCGCAAACGAGCCTACATTACCAAGGAGAAGACAACAGGGGCGCATTCGACACGCGGGTCGGTGGTACAAGGCGACGCAGTTCTGGCAGCGTGCCTTCCTCTCGACGCTGCTGGACGAGCGGTTCCCAGAACGGGCGGTCAGTCACGAACGCATGGTTGAGATCATGCTCGCCGCGTGTGACAAGACGATGCAGCGGGTCACAACGTCGCACAGTGACCCCCATCGTGACCTGTTCTGGTGGACGCCGCTGCTCAGGCTGCTGCGAGAGAACTGCGAACGCGCCCGTGATCGGATGCAGCAGACCAGCGATCTGCAGGAGCGGAGCATCGCCGCAGCAGAACACCGCACAGCGAGGGCGGAGCTGGGGAAGGCGATAAAGGCCAGCAAGCGGAACTCTTTCCAGGAGCTGATCGACATCGCCGAGGAGAATGTGTTCGGAGCCGGATACCTTGTCGTTCTGTCTCGCCTCCGTGGTGGACGGACGCCACTCGAGACGGAGCGGGACAGGCTCGAACACATCGTGTACGATCTCTTCTCCAAGCACCCGCCCCTCGTCTGGCCAGAAGCGGCAGACACCGTGGGAGAAGAGCAGATAGGAGCGGTAACAGCATTGACCGATCAGGAGCTTCAATTCATCGCGCGACGCATGGCCAACAAAAAGGCCCCAGGACTCGATGGTATTCCTAATGCGGCGGTGAATGCAGCCATCTTGCAGCACACGGGGGTTTTCACGGCGCTGTATCAGGACTGCCTCGTTAACGGCACGTTTCCTGCAGCGTGGAAGAGGTAGCGCCTGGTGCTCATTCCGAAGCCAGGAAAACCCCCAGGACTGAGCAGCTCGTACCGGCCCCTGTGTATGTTAGATGCACTGGGCAAGGTGCTAGAGCGCTAGATCCTGAACAGGCTGCATGAGTTCCTCGAAGATCCGGAATCACCGCGACTGTCGGACCGGCAGTATGGTTTCAGCAGAGGGCGCTCGACTATCGGTGCCATTCAGAGGATTGTTGAGGCCGGCCAGCGTGCGATGTCGTTCGGTCGCACGAACCGACGCGACAAACGCTTCCTTCTAGTTGCTGCGCTAGACGTAAGGAACGCGTTTAACACGGCAAGTTGGCAGGCCATCGCCACTGCGCTGCACGCGAAAGGTGTTCCCGCCGGCCTCCAACGTATCATACACAGCTACTTCCAGGGCCGGGAGCTGGTGTATGGAACCTCTGATGGCCCGGTAGGGCGGTCCGCCACGGCAGGGGTTCCACAGGGGTCTATCCTAGGCCCCACCCTGTGGAACACGATGTACGACGGTGTGTTGGACATCGTCCTGCCACCCGATGCGGAGATTCTGGGGTATGCCGATGACCTTGTGCTGCTGGTCCCAGGCACAACCCCAGACACGATGAAAGCTGCTGCGGAAGAGGCCATAACAGCAGTAATAAAGTGGATGGCTCGACACCATCTCGAGTTGGCGCCGGTGAAAACGGAAATGGTCGTTATTTCCAGCACCAAAGTCCCGACGCGGATCACCGTCCGAGTAGGCGATGTGGACGTCACCTCGTCCCGCTGATCCGCTATCTCGGTGTGACTCTCCAAGACAAGCTGTCTTGGCTACCACACGTTAAGGAGGTCACCAAGAGGGCTGGGAAGATCGCCGACGCCACATCCGGGTTGCTGCGAAACCATAGCGGACCAAGGGCGTCGAAAGCCAAGCTGCTAGCTTCGGTGTCCGAGTCCGTTATGCGTTATGCAGCACCAGTATGGAGTAATGAGCTGCGGAAACGTGAGCCTGGTCGATTGTTAGAGCGTATCCAGCGAAAGATGGCTCTGAGGGTGGCACGAGCATTCCGTACCGTGAGGTACGAGACTGCCACCCTCCTAGCTGGTTTGACCCCATCTATCTGCTTGTGGAAGAGGATGCCCGGGTCTACCAGCGACTGAGTGCCACCAACCGCACAGACACGAGGGCGAACATTCGCAAAGAGGAGCGAAATGCCACTCTTGACGAATGGCAGCAACAATGGGATGCGGAAGCCGGCACTAGCCGGCACACGCGTTGGGCGCACCGTGTGCTGCCGAACATCAGCGACTGGCAGTCAAGGAAGCATGGAGATGTGTCTTTCCATTTGTGCCAGGTCCTCTCGGGACAAGGCTTCATCCGGGAATACCTATGTCGCAGTGGCTTCACATCGTCCCCTGACTGCCAGTGATGCAGCGGCGTTCCGGAGACCGCAGAGCACGCGGTGTTCGAGTGCCCGAGGTTTGCTGAAGTCCGGCAGCAGCTACTCGGCGAGGGAAGTACGGACCCGGTCCGTCCGGAAAACCTCCAGCAGCACTTGTTGCGAGATGCCGAGAGCTGGAGCCGTATCTGCGAAGCTGCTAAGCGGATAACGGTTCAGCTTCAGCAAGCCTGGGACGACGAGCGAGCAGCCCTGGCAGCCCAGGGCAACGAGCAGCATGTGGAAGATGTTGCTGATCTGGAGGCACGGCGCGCGGAGATCCGTCGAGCACGGAACGATCGTCGAGCCGCCGAATAGCCATGGAACGACGAAGGGAAGAGCAGAGAGCTGGATGTTCGCCATCTCCACCACCATAACCCAGAACTGCGGCCCGCCGCGCAGATCTTCGGCTGCGGCAGGCGTGGTGTAGGGAACGAAGGCGTCAAGCGATGCAGAACGTGAGTCGCTTGTATGGGGAGCGCAGTGTGGTAGGTTCGGCGCACTGTGCTTACCAGAATCGTGTGCGGTAAGTTGATGCGCGGAATGTTGAGGAATAGTGCTGAACGAGATGGGGTATCGAGGCGAGAATGTACCGTAGTTGGTTTTATTGCGAATGAATTGTATCATTCGTTCACTTCGTTAGGAAGAGATGGTCAAGTTACACTTATGCAACGGACGGGTGGAACTACGGAACTTTACTTGCGCGATGGATCGGATTCCAGGCGGCGTTAAAACGCTGCAGGAGTATTAACCGATTAAGGTGCAAACTTGCACTTCTTCCGTAGAAGGGGTATTGCTGATCGGTCAACCGACTGAACAGCTGATAACCAAACGTGGTTACCAATTGCGCAGAGCTTTCGGCGGCTTATGAAGGGGAGAAACACTTAACACCAGTGATCTACGTGTATGAAACTAGTGAACTGTCTCACTTTTTCGAATAAGCTTTATTTATAACGCATTCTTAAACAGTGATGACACAAAGTCGTAAACATAAAATAAGTGTAAAAAGACAAATATTGGGAGCCTTCACGATTCTAGTCAGTTTTTTGTATGGAGTTTGACAGTTGGAAGCTGAAATCATGTAAACACTCCATACAAAACCACACAAAAAACTAACCTGTAATTTTCAGTCTAGATTATTTTAGCCTAAAAGCTAGAATAAGATTCGAGTACCTGCTCGAAAACACGGTGTTGTTTACATTTATCCCAAGGTGCATTAAAGAGATCAGGTGGTGGAATCTAGAAACAAAGTGTATGTAGTCCAGATAGTCTCATAGCATTTTTTTATAACCAATTTTGAACATCACTTTTTGACAGAACGAGTGAAAACTTTTGATCCAACGAGCTTCCTTGAGACTTGACGAGTACTCAAAACACTCTTAAACAGCTAACCGGCTGAAATTTCAGCCTACGAACTTCAAACGGAAAGGGCCCCATTGACCTACATTCATCATGTGGTTGCTAACCTTCCTGGTTTGAGGTTTGTTCATCAAAATATAAAGTCAATGTCCGGTTGTTTGTTTGTCACTTGGTGTTATTGTTGCGCAATCGTTTTGCAGCCGTTCTGAGTTGCGAGGCGCGTTTCATATTACCTTCGCGTTATGTTTTTATAAGTTGTCGGTTCGCGCTTTCTGTCCTTCTCAATTGGATGGTTTTGGTTAGCAACGATTATGTTGAGGTGGCTTTTTGAGTTGGTTCAACTCTTAATGTTATGTTGTTCGGTTCTGGTTAGTAACGATTTTTTTTTATAAAATGTTTTATTGAAAACGTGCTTAGGTTCTAATTAACATTAATATTTACAAAGAACAACGCAGAACTTCTATGTCAATCACAGCATCATTGTTTCCAATGATGTGGATGACGTAGTTCGCAAACAAACTTAGGATATGGTTACGTTTACCTGCACTAATGCCATTTAGTACAGGCAAACGCAACAAACCGAACAATAACGTTGACGAAGACGGACACCCTGAAATTAAAGCGCTAATTCGCTGGTGCAGAATCTGCCAAGCATCAGCAACTCTTTTGCAGCCAGCGAATTTGTGTTCCAGGGTATTGCAGGACAAAACGAACATGACGGAGATGGGACGCGGTTCATTCGATGCAGCAGCTCTCCATGGCTGATCTTGCCGTTTACCAGCAAGAAGAGCGTGCTGCGTTGAAGGGACGATAGACAGGAATGATGAATATTGCGCCAGAGTAGCCGCCAATTCACTGACGGATTTTGCAAGACTACCTTCGGCTCAAGTAGCACTTCTGTCAGTGTTTGGCGAATCCAGCGTGTCGTGATGGCGTCTGATGTTGGTTGATAACCAAGTTGCTGTATGACGATACGCAGACACGGGTACGTTGACGAAACAGCGGCGATGTTCGGAGGATTCCCAGCACAAGAAATCTGCTGACCTCCGACTCGTAGACACCCCTGTTCCGCAACATACCGGTTCGTCAACAGCGCTTTGGCCATGATGGCAGGAAGGTGAAGGTTAAGCCCACCACGGTTGCGAGGCAGTGCCAGTTGCTGCAGTGGGACTTGGAAGCCTCCGGATCCATCCCAGAGGAACGAGTTCACGGTGCAGGTCACCTTCGCTATGTCCATTGCACGGGCGCCACAAACCGATGCAACAAACCACAGCTTGGGGAGTAGGAAGGTGTTCAGCAGAATAACCTTCTGCACCACGTTCAAATCCCTCACGCGATGAAGCCACAGCAGCTGCCGAAAATGGTGGATCAACAGGTCCCAGTTGAGGCTCATAGCTTCTCGTATATTTTTGGTAAACAATATACCGAGGAGCCTAAGCCTCTCCACGGTACGAAGCCAAGGGACCTGAATGGCATTTGATGTGGTGTATCCCACGTCGAGCGCGATGGTTTTGTCGACGTTGAGGCGGGCTCCGGAGACTCTGCCAAACGCTTCAAAAGCCTCACGCACCAACTCGATTTTTTGGGATGAGGTAGTCACCACCGAGATGTCGTCAGCGTATTGACCAGTATTGACGTATCATCCTGGTCGCAGCATATGCCTTCTAGACTGGCAATGGCAAAGGTGAAAAGAGGGTCACCTTGTCGGACAGAACGTTGGATCGGGAAGGAAGGAGAGAGGTGACCATTAATGAGGATGCGGGATGCGGACCACTCACCAATAGTTCTCAAAAGCCATACCAACCTCGGATGGAATCCCAAAGAGAGCATGGTTTTGAAAAGGAAATTCCTATCGACGCGATCAAAAGCATGCGAAAGATCAAAGGAGATGAGTTTACCACACTTGCGTTTCATCTTCAAATCAACCACATCAACCAACCAGAGAGTAGCGGAATTTGGGGCAAGTGTGCCATACGGGGCAAGAGTGCCACCAAGCATTTTTCCTTAAAAACTTTAGTTTAATGATCAATTGTGTATACAGTTGGTTGCTTTCCAATGACTAGGTATACTGAGCCGAATTTCATATAGACCAATTGATATTTCCCATTGTTTTGAACTGATTTATGTTGAGTTTCAAAATTGAGCAGAATATTATAATTTTTAAATCCAACCAAATCAGCTCTCAAAAATCATGCCATCAAACAAGAAATTATTTACACCACCGTATAGCTGAGAAAACGTGGAATGTTTTGTGGGTTAGTTGAAAAAAACTTTCTTTTTGTCACTGAAAAATTCAATTTCAAAAAAGTTACAACTTTTGGGGCAAAAGAGCCATCTCTATTTGGGGCAAGTGTGCCACCATCTTTCATAGGCGCGAGCTGTCAAAAATGTAAACATTGTTGTAGCGTTTAGCGGTATGGTGCGCTTTTACGAGCGGATTCTACTCCGGAAAAACAGACCAGCAACAGCCCATATTGCGATACAGTTTGTGATGAAAAGGGGTTCATTGGTGACTCAAGACATGTAGGAATACATACACTAGTGGTACAAACGTAATAATTTCCAATTGTCTAAGAAACACGGTTATTTTAACCAGGTGGCCGTCTTGCCCCATACGAGTGGTACTCTTGCCCCATAGCCCAAAAAATAACGTCTTTTTGGACCCTTTTTAAAACGCTTCAAAAACTGTTTTGTTTGCACTTTTTTCAAGCGAAACTCATTTATAAGTGAGGAAATAGATGTAAAATGGTTATGAGATTTAAATCGGCTTTTGAAAAACACGTTTAAGTGAGTTATAACTTGAAATGTTTAAGGTGGCACACTTGCCCCAAGTTCCGCTACAAGTGTTGATCATATGGTCAAAATAGAGTATAATGTAATTTATTTTACTTCAAATGAATTGATTTTATTCTGATTTACATTTCAACTATTGTTATCAGCCTAGTTGTTAACGTTTAAAATTTTGATAAAGTAAAAACATCATTACCAGATAAATGAAACGATAATCGACGCATTTTGACCATATCGAATTCTGATCGTCTTTACACATAGTGTCATCTCTTGTGCTTCAGGGTCTCACGCTCAGAGCAAAAATTCTCCCATCTTCGCAACGGTGGGTGCGTTCAGCTGTGGAGGGCGGGAGGAGTGCGAGTGTGTGTCTCATGCACGCAGCGAAATTTTGGTCAACACCTCGATGGTGGGAGCATTTTTCCATGGGATGGGGTAGTGGAGTGCGAGTGTGTCGCATGATTCCTTTAAAACTAAGGTCAGGGGTAGCGAGAAGCATCAAAATGAGTTACTCTTTGCCAAGCGGGAAGGCGACTAACGCCTTAAATGCCTTCTAAATGCCTTTGTAGACACGTTTTGGCACGCGGTATGATGTAAACAAACACCTGTGAGCGAGTTGAAGCGAACGGATTAACCGGAGCGATTCCACCACCAAGCGCAGATTGGCGCTAGCGTACGATCAGGAGATTAGGCAGTGATAAGAGCGAGATGACTAGCGCTTCATGCTAAGGTCGCAAACCTTAGCGAAAGGGTCAAAGAAGGTCGAGTTTGGCGCAATTAGCAGCAAGCAGTTAGAAAGCAAACACGAGAGAGACCGGACAAATTTTTAAGCGTGCGCATTAAGTTCTAATCACCGTTGTTGAAAATTAACGGAAATAAATTTATTTGTTACTTAAGTAACAGCCTTCAATGCCGTTTAATGCTGGTCCCTTTCGGTTTTAAGCTCGTAGGCTGAAATTTCAGCCTGTCAGCTGTTCGCATTGTATAGCAGTTTCGAGCAACTATCTAAGTGGGTATAATGTACAGGTTGGCTTATCTAAAGATGTATGAATTTAGAAGACTGATTATTATCGCTTTTGTTTCTGAATGAAAATATTAAGAGTGTTTTGTGTATTCGTCAAGCCTCCAGAAAGCTTGTTTGAGCAAAAGTCTTCACCAGTTTTGTCAAAAAGTGATGTTGCGACGATCGCTTAGCAAAGTAAAGTTTTGAAAGAGAAGACGCGAGTATAACTTTTTAATAGCTAGAATTGCTGTTTTTTCTCCACTTTAAAAACGTTTCCTTTTTGCACCGTTTCTCCTTTGCTACTGCCCTTGTTTCCGTTCAAGGGCGCATCTTATGCCTTTGACCTCAGTTGACCCTTGCTTTGACCGATTTTGACCTAATCTCTGATTTGTCCCTTTTCGGGGATATCTGGTTGTACTCCTCTGCCGTTTTCGCCAGTTGTCCCTTTCTCCTGCTTAGATAGCGCCATTTGTTGTTTGATAGCAGAGTGAGTGAGCCCGATCTTGAACTGGTCTCAAAACGTCACCAGGTATATCATACCATACCGACTGTCTGCTGTGGCCTCGTGGTGTTTATGTCAACATTCTCTACCCCGTGAACTCATCTGCTTGGTCGAGTCTGGCGTTCACTACTTCTGTTTCCTGTTTTATCCCTGCTGAGTTTTTTGGAGGTACTACTCCTGATCTACTTCAACATCTATTACTGCTAGTTTAACGGTTGGACGCCTTAGCACTTTACCTGTGTCAGTGCGGACTAAAGATTATCGAACGATACCATCTTTCCCTGGGAACGTTTCTTCCACTATCACACGTAACCATTCCTTTCTCGGACCCTCAGTGATGAAACATAGATCCCCTATTTGAAACTGCTTACTTGGTTCTAACCACTTGGTTCGACGGTTCAGTTTTGGTATGTATTCTTTCAACTAACGATCCCACATAGCCTCGGAAAGGATTATCATTCTTTGGTAGCTACTTCTTAAGGCTTTTGTTAGATCGGGTACTGTACGCAGTTATTCTTTGGTTCCAGCCGAGCTACCCAGAATGAAAGGATTAGGGGTTAGCGCTTCCCTATTTCCTGACTCTTGAGGCATATATGTTAGTGGACGGAAGTTGATCAAATGTTCTACGCCTGTCAAAACGGTTAGCAAAATTTCATCATTCAACCGTCTTCCATCATCCAACGCGTTTAACCCTTCTTTTACACTTCTGACCAGTCGTACCCAACCACCCCACCCCCACCCCACGGACGCCCTTTTTGTGAACGGACGCAGGAGTGGGGGAGTCTTTGTTCCGGTAATTGTGCTATTCGAAGATTCTGTGCCTTATACTTCTTTATCTTGTAACGTCTGCAAGATTTCATAGCCATATCCACGGCTGCTCTCAAAAACGGAATGTAGAATCGCTGACGGATTTCGTTAACTACTGTCTCCCTATTGACGTGTGTATGCCGCTCATGGTAGTTTCCTAGTAGTTACGATGTTATGTTATGTTGTGAAGGTTAAATCACCGGAAATTTTACATCATATGGGATTTGAGACGCGTTAGCGATTCTTCGATTGAATCGTATAATTCGATGCTCATCGGTAAACAGGTCAACGTTATATAATGGACTTCCACGCTCGATAGTCGAGTTTATCTCATTGCCGTAGTTTTTCGATAGCAAGCTCTTTTGCATAGTGGTCTCTTTCAGCTATTTTAAACAAAGTGATTTAAGCGAAGTTTAGTTCCTCAGATTCAAAAGGGATGATTTCGGCCTTTTCATTTTTTTTGATGAGGTGAGATTGGTTTTTAGTAACTTTTGAGGTTTTTATTGCTTTGCTTTTTTGCTTGAGTTGGCAATTAGTACGAAATCGAGGAATTGTGGCTGCTGCTCTTACCAATACTTTTTATTCAGGAAAATTGAGACGCGTCTATCAAGGGACTTTCTGTGGTTGCTGTCGAGTGAGGGAGTAGTGGCACCCGTCTTTCTTCGCTTGTGGGGGTTATTATACAGTGAACCCTCTCTTATTTGACACCTCTCCAATTTGAACAACCTCTCTTATTTGAACATTTTGCACAGTCCCTTGATTTCCAGTACATTTTTGTTCCTCTAATTTGGAAAACCTCTGAAATCTGTATCCCTCTTATTTGTGCATGGCGTTGCCATGGTTATTGAATGATGTATGCTCAAATTGGCAATCGTATGCACAGTTTCCTATAGCAACAGTTAAGGCTGCATACTAAATGATCTGTCTCTTTCTTGTTTGTATGGACCTTTCATTCACTTTTAACCTCTCTAATTTGAAAACCCCTCTTATTCGACAGTCCCATCGCCTCTCAAATAAGAGAGGGTTCACTGTATTTATTTTTCGCTTCACCGTTTCAATGTTGGCATGTGGCTGATACACTTTGTACACTGCATGACATTATTGATATGCAGCATCCTTTTTGTATTTGTTTTTGTAATCTTTGTCTGATTTATTCCACAGACAAGGACTATTTTTCCAAACTTCGATTCAATCGCAAATCAATTCGAAATATTTCGGCATGATGCAGTGGTTTACTTCCTTCTAAGAGCTACTGTGATCTGTTTCTTAAAGGCTATTGTGGCTTGCTTGTAGAGACGCTAGAAAATATGCTATTCGTGGAAAGCAGTCTGTATTCAATACAATGTGAACAACGTATTGTTGGTTTTCTACAGCTCCCTCATCAGTCCGTTTCAAAGGCAGGGACCGGGAGAAAACAAAGATATCACGAAATCCTATGGATGTGTTGCCGCTGCCGAATTAAAATAGCTCATTGTTGAGTGAAATAATATGTTCACCCACATTTATATCGCTTTGCTTTTATGTTATAATTAACCTAAAATGTAACGTGTTTGCTAAGGCAGCAGTCTAATATTGTTGCGCGCAACATTGTCACTGACAAAATGTATGTAAATTTGTTGCAGCAAGATCTGGACGTTCGTACTACGCGGAACGATTGGCAGTATTCGTCGGAGGTCGCCACATAACAGCACACCCTTATCACCGAACGTTCGGCGATTTCCCATAACGTCCTGCAGGGAGCAACCCAGGGCGTGGGCTACTTGAGCATAGTGGCTGGTCATGGATGTCTCGTTCCATAGGATCAGTGATGCCTGTTGCATCAATTCAGCCTGTGCTGACTGTACACGGATTTTACAGGAACGGTTAGTGTAAAGATTGAGCGATAGCTTGAATGTAGAGTGTAGCGTACGTCCCGCGGTCAGTAGCAGAGCAGCAATTCCACTTACAGCCACTGTGATTGCAATTTACTATTGGCGACACGCAAGAATAGTTTGGGAATGGGAAAAATGAATCTCAGAAAGGATTCCTGGATGGGATTCGAATCTTTGAATTCCAATGTGGTTAAGCAGTTGATTCCAGTTTGCAGCGGGGGGAGGGGGAGGGAAGGGGGATAATTAGTTAAAGCTGGAATCAGAGGTCATTGTGTTTTACTCCAAATTATGTATCTTTGCAGTTAACATCATAATGAGTACATGTCCCCGACGTGGACCTTTATTCAATGTCAATTCAAATAATTTATTGAATGACTATAACTCCTCATTAAATGCTACATTACACGAACATTTGCTATATTTTGACTGAAAACTGCGTGATCCGACTTCCAAAATTCGAGGTACGTGGTTTCTCTCCACCTCATTACAGGGTTTCTCAAGCCAGCTCAACATCGTAAAACTATTTTTCGAACAATACAATTCGAATCCGTAAACTCTTTTCAATTTGGTAACACTAGGTTTTGAACGCGTAAAATCCCAATTCGAATCTGGAAAATGTATGCTGGATGACAAGTCACTGACTGTATGTTTATTCTGCATATTTTGAAACTGAGTTTCGATCGATCTGAACAGGAGTAGTGATGGGCTTGCAAATTTTGCCAGAGTTGGAAAGATCAGATTGCGGTGTAATTGGAGGAAGGGTCTATATCCGGACTCTTTCGGACTCATCCACTCCAAATGCTTTTGGGATGAGCTCGATCGAATCTCTATGACGTAGGGCGAACCCGAAAAATTCCAGTAATAAAACAAATAAATCAACTACTTTTACAGCCTGTTCCCGAATTCCGCGGATTCGGAGAGACGTAGTTTTCAAAATTGACAAAAAAAGTCAAACTTGTATAATTTGTTTAATTAAATGTCGAATGCATTTTTCCCAGCAATCTTAATCCACCAAAAAAGCCAGAAATAAAAGAGTTTTCTGAACGAAACGTAAATAATAAATGATAACGTGAAAAAATTTAATCGAAACTAATGGAGTAATCAAAGGTTTTTTAACCTGAAAATCGTGAAACTCTACCGACGCGGATATTAGATATTCGAAATTATACAGATTCGTCGGAAAACAAAACACTGCATGTGTTGGAAACATACTGTTCGTTTTTATTACAAGAAACTAGTACTCCAAGAAACAACAAAACTAAATCCAACCCGTTTGTAACGTTCCAAAACCACTCAGACTTGTCTCTACTAGGCCGGATACCGAATTGCCAAGGTTAATATGATTTTTGGGGATCCACAACTGCACTTCCAACTTTTGATTAATCATCACGAGAGTTAAATGATCAACTCGTTTGAAACAGTTGCATTTGTTTAGTTTTTACCATTCTGATTATTTATTGTTTGAAAAATAATTAATAAATAAATAAATAACTTTATAAGTAATAAATAAATACGCAACTTAATATATTAATCAAACAATCAATAAAGCAATAAACAAAAATCATTTATAAATAAGTAAATAAGTAACTTAATAAATAAAAAAAAATATACTAATTAATTAATTAATAAACGCTATTTTTCCCAGGTACCAGGTACCTGTCCTTTAATTTGTGCTGTTTAGAAATGACAGTTCAATAAAAAGGTCACGTTATGGGGAGGATATTTGAAAAACGGTTATCAGAGCACATTGGGTCTGATCGGGAACGAAAGTCGATAACGGAGTGGATAATTTAGTCGATTGGTTAGCAAAATTCCAATGGTATTCAATTGCGTTTTCTCAATCAGAATCTTCGCTAACCGATCGGTTGGGCAGTGGATTGGAATGGTGTTTGCCGTTTCATGTAGACTTTTTCAGCCAACAACCCGTTTTATACTTTACCCGGATTTTTTGAAAAGGCATACAGTCGGTACTGTCTAAGGCTACTTCTGGTGCGGATTCTTCACTAGATGGTCCGTAAATAAGCCAAATTTACTATTTTATTCATTCCGCAAAACAACACCTCTAAATGTAAACAAAAGTGTGATTGACAGATAGGCAAAACCAATGACTACTCGAATCGGAAAGAGTTATCCACCAGTGGAGAAATTTATCCACCGGTGGAAAACAAATTCCACCGGTGGATTCGAGCATATAAACCAATCAGATAAATTTTATCGACTTTCGTTGGCGATCAGGCACAATATTTTAACTAAATCGAGTAATAAAACATCTCAAATTACTCGAACAGCGATAAAAACATCCTTTTTGCGAGCTGTTAAACATGGTTTTTAATATTATTTAGTTTTCCACAGTTATATCAACTGGGGTGGAGCAGTAGATATGGCTATCCGACTGAAATGGTTTTTTTTATATGAAGTTTTCAACTGCATATCCCACTGCTCGACTTTTTAACCACGTTGCTATGGCGGCAAACACTATTCCACTCCAAAAATATATTACCTGTTTTTATAAACAATCAAAACACATAAATTTAGGTTTATAACATGTTCCGGGCCCGACGGCCAAGCCAACCGCGAAGGTTTCGGTCGTTCTGGAGCGCTTAGTAAACCGTCTGCTGCCATGGAACAGCACGACCTGGGCAAAGGGTTTCGGGAGCGTCAACGGTCCAACTCTCCTTCACCAACTACTTTCAGTATTGGCCTACCAGGCTTGTTACCTCTTTTCCAATGTTAATTGGGAGGTCTATTCCGTGGTAGCGCCGCTACTGATTTGGCTAAGCGCTGTCGAGAAGGCAATCGTATTCGCCCAAAGCTTCACCCGGGAGAATCTTAACACCAAACAAAGAAACGCACTCATCAAATGCTGGTGTAAGACTGATTATTATAATTATTTCCTTTTATACTCTGATTACAAGCTATCATAGCCTACTAAGAACAAAATATAAATTATTAATTATAAATTCAAACAGCCACCTTCGATGTGGTCGCTGCGCAACATAACAGGTATCTAGTTTTGTAGTTCAAGCTAAGAAATAAGAAAGAAACCAACAAATAAATCCTTTGCTGCTAATCCTTCTCTTTTATCCAACCTTTTGTTATGGCCTTACAGGGGTTTTCAAGCCAGCTCAACAGCGTAACACTATTTTTCGAACACGTTACACGATTGTCAACATCGTACATACAATTCGAATCCGTAAAACTCTTTTCGATTTGGTAACACTAGATTTTGAACGCGGTAAAATCCCATCTCGAATCTGGAAAATGTATGTTGGCTGTCTTGTCACCCATTATACATTATACAACAGAATCCCAATCGATTTGCAATCCCAATCGGAATCCCAAGTGAATTCAAACGAATTCAAATCGAATCCCGATCTCAATCGAATCGCAATCGACTCCCAAACGAATCCCAATCAGAATCCCGATTGCTACAGAATCCCAATCGAATCCCAAACGAATCCAATCGAATCGCAATCCCAATCGCAATCGGAATCCCAATCGAAATCCAAACGAATCCCAATCCCAATCGAATCCCAAACGAATCCCAATCCCAATCGATTACAATCCCCATCCCAATCAGCATCTCTATCGAATCCTAAACAAATCCCAATCCCAATCGAATCGTAATCAAATCCCAATCGCAATAAATTTGTAAGGAATTCAAATCCTACAAGCGGCATCCGCTCCGAACGAATCTTTCGAGGGATTGAATCTTCGAATCTTCCGAATCCTGAATCTCCCAACACATGTCAATAGGTTCACGTTTCTACTAAAATATTGACTACATCGATGACATGATGATACTTCACATGGTAGCAACGCAATCAGAAA
>NW_024428111.1:37500-40845 GCF_017562075.2 Anopheles merus | reverse complement strand
ACTTATGAAGCAAAAGTGGTGTCGGTGGTGTCTGCGATGATCTAACTATGAATTCGAGTTGATATGCGTATATAGAGTAAATTAGGCGTGTAGTACACGGCTTATGCCCCGGACTAGGTGTCCGGGGGACAAAATCTCGAAATTACAGACACCCCAGCATCGCTTAAGGTGGTCAGTAGCAAATATATTTTTGGGTCTTCGGACCCATGAAGAGACTTAGCGGCTAGTTGCTGTACTCTTACGCTGAGAATGGCAGCGTAGAGGGTCTACGGACCCTGAAAGGACCTACCCAACCTTTCAAAAGCTCCTGGAGCGGTACATCACGGGTCTACGGACCCTAAGACTTCGTCGTGATGGTTTCAAGCATAAAAGTCGTAACAGTTTAAGAGGTTTTCGTAAGCGTATATTAAATGCATGCTTGAAACTAAGCCGCGTTGTCTTTAAACACTGCAAGACCAATCGAACTTTTTAGGGAAACTCGAAGGATTCACGCTAAGCTCGATGAGCTATTAAGGGTAGTGGTGCATGGTTTGTCGGCGTTCCTTGGATCTAATCCATTGAACAAATGTGTCTGGGGTCATGGTGCAGGTAAAATAGCGTGATGAACCGGGTTTCCCTTACCAAATGTGGCATAACTTTCCCTGAGAGCGAAGCTCAGACCCACGTAGGGGAGAGCAAAGTGGAACTTAAATGTTCTATGCAGCAAATGTTCGCCATGCGGATAAACAAGTTGGAATAGCTCAATGTAGTGTAATGCAAACACGAATCGCAATTAACGATAAGGGGACCCAGAAGCAATTCTGCGGAACCCTCGGGGAGGTGTGAGTTGATATAATTAGAGGTGATAGTCCAAGTTGTTCGAGCTCCGGCTCGGCAGCCGATACGAGGTTCCTGTTGAGCTTGTACATCGCGCAGAGGCGCCGTTCGGTTCTAGCAATGATTCCCGCCACCATGTTTCATGCGTGCAGAGGTCCGTTAGAGCTCGAGCAATGTGTCCCGCCGTGATTACGAAAAAGTTTAACAGTTGACTAAGTTGGGGGTGTGTTCAAGTAATCGCGCAGAGATGCCGATCGGTTTCTAGCAATGTTTCCCGTCACAAGGTGGTATTGGCACCTGTGCAGAGTGACCGTTAGCAATGTCTCCCGTATCACGGTGGTGTTCTACCACTAGTGCAGAGTGACCGCTAGCAATGTCTCCCGTCACAAGGTGGTAGCCCAGTAGTGCAGAGAAGCCGCTAGCAAGTCTCCCGTCACAGAGTAAGCAGGTCCGCGAAGTGCAGAGTAGCCGTTAGCAATGTCTCCCGTATCACGGTGGTATCATTCCACTAGTGCAGAGTGACCGCTAGCAATGCTTCCCGACACACGGCGGTAGCTTACGCAGTGCAGAGAGACTCAGGAGCAAAGTCTTCCGACACACGGTGGTAACTCGACGAGGTGCAGAGTAACCGTTAGCAATGTCTCCCGTATCACGGTGGAGTTCTTCCACTAGTGCAGAGTGACCGCTAGCAATGTTTCCCGACACATCGAAGGAGTAGATCCACGAAGTGCAGAAAGATCGCTGAACCAATCAATGCATCCCGTCGTGGAGAGCTTACACGCCCGTAGGACAAAACAGTGGGGTGTATCCAAGTGAAACATTAGTATACATGAGAGTGCAGAGTACCGATTGGACTATAGTGGTCAAAACGCAGCCGGGTAATTCAACTCTGTAGCCGTACAAAGGTATCCGCCTGTTAGAAGGACACCGTACGGTTTACAGTTTTAACAAAAATGCAGCCGCGGTAATTTCAACCCAACCCACTATAGCCATTCAATGTATCCGTCATAATCATGTATACCGATCGGAGTAGCCAAAGACAATGTTCGTCTAGTGTTGTTGGGGTGTATGCGCGCAGAGATGCCGTTCGGTTTAAAGCAATGTTTCCCGTCACGAGGTGGTATTGGCACCTGTGCAGAGTGACCGTTAGCAATGTCTCCCGTATCACGGTGGAGTTCTTCCACTAGTGCAGAGTGACCGCTAGCAATGTCTCCCGTCACAAGGTGGTAGCCCAGCAGTGCAGAGAAGCCGCTGTAGCAAAGTCTCCCGTATCACGGTGGAGTTCTTCCACTAGTGCAGAGAGATCGCTGAACCGTGCAATGTGTCCCGTCGTGCGCACCCGTTCGACCAGATGTAACAAGTTGGGGTGCAAGTTGCAAGTTCACGCGCAGAGATGCCGTTCGTTTAAAGCAATGTTTCCCGTCACGAGGTGGTATTGGCACCTGTGCAGAGTGACCGTTAGCAATGTCTCCCGTATCACGGTGGAGTTCTTCCACTAGTGCAGAGTGACCGCTAGCAATGTCTCCCGTCACATTGGTGGTAGCCCAGCAGTGCAGAGAAGCCGCTTTCAGCAATGTTTCCCGTCACGAGGTGGTATTGGCACCTGTGCAGAGTGACCGTTAGCAATGTCTCCCGTATCACGGTGGAGTTCTTCCACTAGTGCAGAGTGACCGCTAGCAATGTCTCCCGTCACATTGGTGGTAGCCCAGCAGTGCAGAGAAGCCGCTGTAGCAAAGTCTCCCGTATCACGGTGGTATCATTCCACTAGTGCAGAGAGATCGCTGAACCGTTCAATGTGTCCCGTCGTGGTGTGCTTGTAGCGAGCACGTAGGATACACCTTGCTTTGTTGGTTTGGGATAGGAGTGGTCGCGCAACTGCCTCCACGCCGCAGAGTGCCAGTTCGGATTGAAGGTCAACTTTAGCCGTTCAATGCATCAGTCGGTGGGTGTTCAGATGGCATCACAACTTCCCCTAGGTGCTCAAGTTGGTTGGGTTGCTAAACATATACACATGCGCAGAGTATCGTACGAACTAGCAAAGTCTCCCGTCACGGTGGTAAAGTAATGAGTACCATGCAGTGCAGAGAGATCGTTAGTGCGTGCAATGTACCAGTCGAAGTGTTGTGTTCGCGCATGCGCAGAGTATCGTACGAACTAGCAAAGTCTCCCGTCACGGTGGTTGAGAGTCCCATGCAGTGCAGAGAGATCGTTAGTGCGTGCAATGTACCAGTCGATGTGCAACGTACGGGCATGCGCAGAGTATCGTACAAGCTAGCAAAGTCTCCCGTCACGGTGGTTGTGAGTGACATGCAGTGCAGAGAGATCGTTAGTGAGTGCAATGTACCAGTCGATGTCGTACCAGCATACACCCCCGCTTAGAGGCCCGTTGCTCAAAGAGGTCAAGCAAGAGTGCGCAGAGTGCCGTACCGGCCTAGCAATGTCTCCAGACAGACGTTGGGGGGACACCCCCGACGCAGTGCAGAGAGATCCGCTAGCCGTGTGCAATGCATCCGACGTTGCCTGCTTGTG
>NW_024428111.1:25000-35000 GCF_017562075.2 Anopheles merus | reverse complement strand
TGAAGCAGTTAACACCAGCAGTGAGCAGTGAGTGAGTGAAAATTACAACAGCTGGGCGGCTTAGCATCCCTGGGGTCATTTCGACCCCTCGGGGTTATATCGACCCCCCAGTGTCATCTCGACCCCCAAGGGAGTCCATATAGAAGATGGAACTCCCAAACCGCAGTTTGAGGTCTCGGCAGCCATCCGTGGACTGCAGCATGAGTGCGGTTCAGAAGAAAACCGTAGTGTCAGCCAAAATTGACACTGGACGCACATCCCTGGCTGCACGTTCGAACGAAGAGAATGAGGTTCGTCTGCACCTGATGTTGCAGGCGGAAAGGCGGAGAAGGCGGAACTTATGAAGACGGTAGCAAGTCTTCAGGGCATTGTTGAGGGGTTGCAGAAGCAGCTTGCGGAGTCTCAGCAGGCCAGGCTTTCCGCCGAAGCGGACGCAAAGAAGGAGAGAGACGCATTGCTGGCCGAGATTCGCGACCTAGGGAAGCAATTGCGCCAGGAGCTCTGCTGGCAACGCGGGCTACAGCAGCAAGCACAACCTGGTCCGTCAGTGACAGCGGCGGTAACGCTCCCGGCCTCCCAGGTGCTAACGGGAGAAGACATCCGGCAAGTGGAGCAGCCCAGCTTCGCTGAGGTCGTCCGCCGCAAATATCGCGGCATGGCTAAGGGGAAACCCCGGCAGCCCCCTCAGCAGCAGCAGCAGCAGCAGGAACACCAGCAGCAGCAACAACAACAGCAGCAGCAGCGGCAGCCACAGCGACAGGCGGCCGCCGGCACGCAGCAGCACAACAGCAGCAGCAGCGGCAGCCACAGCGACAGGCGGTCGCCGGCACGCAGCAGCAGCAGCAACAGCGTATGCAGCAGCAACAACACCAGCAGCGGCCAACTGCTGTACAGGCGCAGCGTAGCGAGCAGTTGCGCCAGGAGCGACGGCGTCCAGCACGCCCTCGGCAGGACCAGCTCATCTTTGAGCCGGCCGAGGGCTGCTCGTACAGGGCGCTATTCGAAAACATACGCCTAAACCCGCGATTGGCCGATGAGAACAAGGGAGTCGAGCAGGGCTACCGCACGTCGCGGGACTTCCTTCGCCTCTCGCTCAAAAAGGATGCAGACGCCGCTGCGTTGCTACAGCGCATCCAGACGGAGGTGGGCGATCTGGCCACTGGACGGATTATTACGGAGATGGCTGAGGTCCTCATATCCGGAATCGACATGTTGGCCAAGAAGGAGGATGTAGAACGCGGTCTGCAGCGGGCGCTGGAGCGCACAGCAGTTGCAGCAACAACATCCATGTGGGAGCGTCGCGACGGGACGCAACGTGCTCGTGTCCGACTGCCACGGAAAGACGCTGACCTCCTTCTGGACAAGCGTATCATAGTCGGACATTCGGTGTGCCTGGTACGCAGTGCCCCAAAACAACAGCGAAGCGCGGTTCGCTGTTTCCGCTGCTTGGAGCGCGGCCATACCACAACAGAATGCACCGGCGTGGATCGATCCAGCCTGTGCCTGCGCTGCGGAGCTGCTGATCATCGAGCGGCGTCATGCACTTCGGACCCGAAGTGCATTGTCTGCGGCGGCCCACATCGCATCGCCGCCCCCATGTGCAAAGGACCGCCATCACAATGCTGAACATCCTGCAGTTCAACTCCAATCATTGTGAGAACGCCCAGGACCTGGCGTTGCACGTGATGACCACCGAGGGTCTCGACGTTCTGCTCTTGTCCGAGCCCTATTGCGTACCGCGCAATAACGGCAATTGGGTGACGGACGAGAGTAAGACGGTTGCCATCGTCGTAAACGGCAACCGGCTGCCGATACAGCGTATCAGGCACCGTCAGACCCTCGGTGTGGTTGCTGCCGACGTGGGAGGAGTAACAATTGTGAGCTGCTACGTGTCGCCGCAGACGGGAGTCCCCGAGTTCCGGAGTGTTATGGAGAAAATTGACCTGATCGTCCGCGGGTGCAGCCGGGTTCTCCTGGCCGGCGATTTCAACGCCATGCACCTTGACTGGGGAAGCAGCAGGACTTGCCCGAAGGGCTTGGAGCTTCTCCAGTTGGCGGACAACCTCGGGCTGGTGCTACTGAACAAGGCAGACTGCCTACCAACGTTCAAGGGGAACCGAGTGGGCACAACTCGGTTCCCGCCCAGCCGACCGGACGTTACATTCGCAAGCAGTGCGATAAGCCGTCTCGACCCGCGCGAAGACAGCGCCCGAGGCTGGCGCGTGCCCGACGTGGTTACGCTGAGCGACCACCGATACGTCCGGTACGAGGTTGGCGTGAGTCCACCACCAACGAGGGATCGGGCAGCACGGCGTGGACAGCGCCCGGCCCGTGTAAGCAACGCCGGTACGCGCTGGAAGACCAGTCAGTTTGACTCCCAGCTTTTCGGGAAAGCGCTGGCCATGATTGGGTTCGCCCGTCAAGCTAACAGCGTCGAAAGCTTGGTTGAGTCGCTGACCAGCGTCTGCGACGAGACGATGTCGCGGGTCTTCCCAGCGCAGGACCACACAGGTCGGCCAGCTTACTGGTGGACTCCGGCGATTCAGGCAATGATCGACGAGCTCTCCAGAAAGGAGCAGATGGCGAGGAGAACAATCCCGCTGGAAGAGCAGCTCCATACGGAACTCTTAGCTGCCAGAGAGAGCCTTCGGAAGGCTATTCGTTTGAGTAAGAACGAGGCGTTCGACCGGTTCTTGCTGTCGATCAGGGAGGATGAAACCGGAAACTTTTTCCGGAAGGTCTTCCACTGGTTCCAGGCGGCCCGCTCAGCCCCGGAACGCGATCCAGCAGAACTGCGGCGAATTGTCGACGCCTTGTTCCCGGTTCATCCGCCGGTAGAGTGGCCTGATCTCCGAGTTGGCAACATGGCGCCGCTCCGATCGATCGGCCTGACCGAGCTGGAGAATATAGCAGCCAGCATGCACCCGCGGAAGGCTCCTGGGCTTGATGGAGTACCGAACGCCGCACTTACGGTTGCTCTCAGGCAGCAACCGGAGCCCTTCCGCCGGGTGTTTCAGGAGTGCCTGGACACGTCCTGCTTTCCGCAGCCGTGGAAAAAGCAGCGACTGGTGCTCCTGCCAAAGCCAGGCAAGTCACCGGGCGAACCGTCGTCCTTTCGCCCGATTTGCCTGCTAGACAATACGGGCAAGGCTTTGGAGCGGCTGCTATTGAACCGGCTCAACGAATACATCGAGGATCCTGAGAGTCCGCAACTGTCTGAGCAGCAGTTCGGATTCCGGCGAGGGCGATCGACTCTGCAGGCTATACAGCAAGTCGTGGACGCGGGACGAAGGGCGAAGTCCTTTGGAAGGACAAACAACCGTGACCGGCGCTGCCTCATGGTTGTGGCCCTGGACGTCCGTAACGCGTTCAATACGGCTAGCTGGCAGAGCATCGCCGAGGCGCTCCAGGCGAAGGGAGTCCCCGTGCAGTTGTGCCGCATACTGCAGGACTACTTCGCCGACAGGGAGCTCACGTACGACACGGCGGACGGGCCGGTTACCCGCCGAGTATCGGCAGGTGTTCCACAGGGGTCCATATTGGGCCCCACATTGTGGAACATTATGTACGACGGCGTGCTAGCCGTAGAGCTCCCTGAGGGCGCCTCCATCGTGGGATTCGCCGACGATCTTGCGATCCTGGCAGCGGGGACAACACCGGAGCACGCAGCAGCGATCGCGGAGGAAGCCGTGGTAGCAGTCAACAGCTGGATGGTGCAGCACCATCTCTCCCTGGCACCGGAGAAAACGGAGCTGCTGATGGTGTCGAGCAAACGCAGCGGGTATAGAAATATCCCAGTTAACATCTGTGGAGTGGAAGTGCGCTCGAAGCGGTCGATCCGCTACTTGGGGGTCATGCTTCACGACCACCTGTCGTGGCGCCCACACGTCGAGATGGTCGCGGACAAGGCCCTCCGTGTGGTGCGAGCGTTGCGTGGCGTCATGCGCAACCACAGCGGCCCCCAAGTGAGCAAGCGGAAGCTGCTCGCCGCAGTGGCCGCGTCCATCATCCGCTACGGCGCACCCGTCTGGGCAGAAGCCGCGGACCTGCAGTGGTGCAGGCGGATTTTGGACCGCGTGCAACGGCCCCTGGCCCAGGGCATCACGAGCGCCTTCCACTCCACCAGCTGCGAGGTAGCGGTGGTTTTGGCCGGAGAACTGCCCTACCACCTCCTGGTGAAGGAAGACGCCCGCTGCTACAACCGACTGCAGTTGAGCCCGGACAGCAGTCGAGAGGCGATTCGCCAGGAGGAGAAGGAGGCATCACAGCAGCTGTGGCAGCAACAGTGGGACGACGAGGCGGCGCAGAACACCAGCCGCTATGTACGTTGGGCCCACCGACAAGTGCCAGACGTGCGCCTGTGGACGGGACGGAAGCACGGGGAGGTAGACTTCTACCTCTCGCAGGTATTGAGTGGACACGCATTCGTCCACGAATTCCTCCATGTGTTCGGGTTCGCTCCGTCCCCGGACTGTCCCAGGTGCGCAGGGTCGGTCGAGTCGGTGGCCCACGTACTGTTCCAGTGTCCCCGCTTCGCGGATGTTCGCGCGGAGTTGCTGCACGGCGTCGACGAGGACAACCTCGGCAGCCGCCTGTTGGAGAGTGCGGAGTGGTGGGACCGCATCCAGCAAGCGGCTCGGCAGATCCTCTCCGTGCTGCAGGAGGACTGGCGGCAGGAGCAGCTTACCTTGGCAGCCGCTGAGGCTGCTCAGCCAGATCCAGCAGCCAGCCCGCCCGAGGACATGGCGGAGGCAGAGCGGAGACGGCTGATGCGACGGGAGGTGCGCAACCGCAGCGCCCGGCGGATGCGGCAGCGGCGTCGGCAGGAGCGGCTCGGCGTGGACGAGGTCGTCCCGGCTATCTTGGCACGCGCAGCGGCCAATGACGACGCGGCCGACGACGTAGCGGAGCCGACAGGGGAGGTCGAGGAGGAGGAGGTCAGCCCTCCAGAGCCGCCAATCCCCCCGCGCAGCCGGGGATTGCCTCCCTCCCCACGCACGATGGAGATGCGGCGACTGCGGCGTAACTTTATGCAGCTCCAATACCGGGAAAGGCGTCGGGCCGGAGTGCTAGGAGCTGTTCCGCAGGGTCGCCAACGACGTGGGCGACTACCACCATCTGCAGCGGAAGTGGAGCGGCGTCGCATTAACCGGCGGCAGAGAGAGAGGCAGCGGCGGCTGGAGCAACGGCAAGCGGAGGTCGAGGCTCAGCCTCCCCCGCGGGACGAGCTGCCGAGCTCCCAGCTTGCCGAACGAAGAAGCAGCCTCACAGATGACGAGCGAGCTGCCGTAACATCGGCGAACGTGTCCGCGCGCTGACGCAGCTCTGTGATGATACGGTGAAACCTGCAAGGATTAGGACAAGGACAACGGTTACCGGAACATATTTAATGTTAAAAAGGCGGCAACGAAAACCTTTCACGAAAGGAAAAATAGTGAAAAAAAAAAGTTTTTTGAATTCAAATAAATAAAGAGAAAGGCCCAAACGGGCGGAATTCCCGGCGGGGGGAAATCCGTTAGTGGTAACCCCCCGCCGGTAGGAGCGGGGTTCTTTCGGGAAACAATGGTCCTCAATAAAGAACTCTTGAAGAATTTAAAAAAAAAAAAAGAAGTGGAGCTTGCGGCTTAATTTGACTCAACACGGGAAAACTTACCAGGTCCGAACTTATTGAGGTAAGACAGATTGATAGCTCTTTCTCAAACTTAAGGGTAGTGGTGCATGGCCGTTCTTAGTTCGTGGAATGATTTGTCTGGTTAATTCCGATAACGAACGCGACTCAGTCAAGCTAACTAGAACGCTGTCAGTAGTGTGCCTCCGGGCGCACCTGACGTTAGGAGTGGCGGGTGTCCTCACGGGTGCCCGTCACTTAGTTTGCCCTGCTTAGCGGGACAACTTGTGTTTAGCAAGATGAGATTGAGCGATAACAGGTCCGTGATGCCCTTAGATGTTCTGGGCTGCACGCGTGCTACAATGTGAGCAGCAGCGTGTTCTCGCCTTATGGCGCCCCCATTCCGAGAGGAACGGGAAATCACCCAAATGCTCATTTAGTAGGGATTGGGGACTGCAATGGTCCCCATGAACCTGGAATTTCTAGTAAGTGCTAGTCATTAGCTAGCGCTGATTACGTCCCTGCCCTTTGTACACACCGCCCGTCGCTACTACCGATGGATTATTTAGTGAGGTCTCTGGAGGCACACCTTCCGCGATTCCTTCGTGAGTTGCAGTTGGCACGGCCGAAGTTGACCGAACTTGATGATTTAGAGGAAGTAAAAGTCGTAACAAGGTTTCCGTAGGTGAACCTGCGGAAGGATCATTAACGTGGTTATAATGAGTTATAACGAGGTTGGAGTGTTATGTTGGAGGTCGAGTGCGCTGCTTACCAAACTTTGAACGCGGTAACTTGCACTCGGCGCTGACATGCACGGCAAAACCTCAGTCTTGATATGTGCGGGGAGTTCCTTAAGGTTCTCTCTCCCGGAGATCGTCACTATCCGGGACGTACATTCATTTGTACCTGCATTTGCGTAAGCTTATGTAGAGAGCATATCAAGACGGGACGTGTTGTGTTGGTGGTCGAGTGCGTTGCATACCAAACTTTGAACGCGGTAACTTGTACTCGGCGCCTACACGCACTCCCTAACTGGTGCTTGGCCGTTCTTAACTATTGGTCTTGATATGTGCGGGGAGTTCCTTAAGGTTCTTCCTCCCGGAGATCGTCATTATCCGGGACGTACATTCATTTGTACCTGCATTAGCGCACGCTTTTGTAGAGAGCATATCAAGACGGGGAAAGGTTATGTTGGAGGTCGAGTGCGCTGCTTACCAAACTTTGAACGCGGTAACTTGCACTCGGCGCCGACATGGACACTTCCCTACTTACGGGTTAAGTTGTGAGTTATATTCAGTGTTTTATACACGTCTCGCAGAGAGACAGGTGATTGGCCGTTCTTAACTATTTGTCTTGATATGTGCGGGGAGTTCCTTAAGGTTCTTCCTCCCAGAGATCGTCACTATCTGGGACGTACATTAATTTGTACCTGCATTAGCGCACGCTTTTGTAGAGAGCATATCAAGACGTGAAGTGTTATGTTGGAGGTCGAGTGCGCTGCTTACCAAACTTTGAACGCGGTAACTTGTACTCGGCACCGACATGGACACTTCCAAACCCAAGGAATGAGTTGTGAGTTTTACTAAGAGAAACAGGTAATTGGCAGCGTTACCTATAATTCTTGATATGTGCGGGGAGTTCCTTAAGGTTCTTCCTCCCAGAGATCGTCACTATCTGGGACGTACATTAATTTGTACCTGCATTAGCGCACGCTTTTGTAGAGAGCATATCAAGACGTGAAGTGTTATGTTGGAGGTCGAGTGCGCTGCTTACCAAACTTTGAACGCGGTAACTTGTACTCGGCACCGACATGGACACTTCCAAACCCAAGGAATGAGTTGTGAGTTTTACTAAGAGAAACAGGTAATTGGCAGCGTTACCTATAATTCTTGATATGTGCGGGGAGTTCCTTAAGGTTCTTCCTCCCAGAGATCGTCACTATCTGGGACGTACATTAATTTGTACCTACATAGGCACACGCTTTTGTAGAGAGCATATCAAGACGTGAAGTGTTATGTTGGAGGTTGAGTGCGCTGCTTACCAAACTTTGAACGCGGTAACTTGTACTCGGCACCGACATGGACACTTCCAAACCCAAGGAATGAGTTGTGAGTTTTACTAAGAGCAACAGGTAATTGGCAGCGTTACCTATAATTCTTGATATGTGCGGGGAGTTCCTTAAGGTTCTTCCTCCCAGAGATCGTCACTATCTGGGACGTACATTAATTTGTACCTACATAGGCACACGCTTTTGTAGAGAGCATATCAAGACGTGAAGTGTTATGTTGGAGGTCGAGTGCGCTGCTTACCAAACTTTGAACGCGGTAACTTGTACTCGGCACCGACATGGACACTTCCAAACCCAAGGAATGAGTTGTGAGTTTTACTAAGAGCAACAGGTAATTGGCAGCGTTACCTATAAGTCTTGATATGTGCGGGGAGTTCCTTAAGGTTCTTCCTCCCAGAGATCGTCACTATCTGGGACGTACATTAATTTGTACCTACATAGGCACACGCTTTTGTAGAGAGCATATCAAGACGTGAAGTGTTATGTTGGAGGTCGAGTGCGCTGCTTACCAAACTTTGAACGCGGTAACTTGTACTCGGCACCGACATGGACACTTCCAAACCCAAGGAATGAGTTGTGAGTTTTACTAAGAGAAACAGGTAATTGGCAGCGTTACCTATAATTCTTGATATGTGCGGGGAGTTCCTTAAGGTTCTTCCTCCCAGAGATCGTCACTATCTGGGACGTACATTAATTTGTACCTACATAGCACACGCTTTTGTAGAGAGCATATCAAGACGTGAAGGGTTATGTTGGAGGTTGAGTGCGCTGCTTACCAAACTTTGAACGCGGTAACTTGTACTCGGCACCGACATGGACACTTCCAAACCCAAGGAATGAGTTGTGAGTTTTACTAAGAGAAATAGGTGATTGGCCGTTCTCACCTATAAGTCTTGATATGTGCGGGGAGTTCCTTAAGGTTCTTCCTCCCAGAGATCGTCACTATCTGGGACGTACATTAATTTGTACCTGCATTAGCGCACGCTTTTGTAGAGAGCATATCAAGACGTGAAGGGTTATGTTGGAGGTTGAGTGCGCTGCTTACCAAACTTTGAACGCGGTAACTTGTACTCGGCACCGACATGGACACTTCCAAACCCAAGGAATGAGTTGTGAGTTTTACTAAGAGAAACAGGTAATTGGCAGCGTTACCTATAATTCTTGATATGTGCGGGGAGTTCCTTAAGGTTCTTCCTCCCAGAGATCGTCACTATCTGGGACGTACATTCATTTGTACCTACATAGGCACACGCTTTTGTAGAGAGCATATCAAGACGTGAAGTGTTATGTTGGAGGTCGAGTGCGCTGCTTACCAAACTTTGAACGCGGTAACTTGTACTCGGCACCGACATGGACACTTCCAAACCCAAGGAATGAGTTGTGAGTTTTACTAAGAGAAATAGGTGATTGGCCGTTTCACCTATAAGTCTTGATGTGTGCGGGGAGTTCCTTAAGGTTCTTCCTCCCAGAGATCGTCACTATCTGGGACGTACATTAATTTGTACCTACATTGGCGCACGCTTTTGTAGAGAGCATATCAAGACGTGAAGGGTTATGTTGGAGGTTGAGTGCGCTGCTTACCAAACTTTGAACGCGGTAACTTGTACTCGGCACCGACATGGACACTTCCAAACCCAAGGAATGAGTTGTGAGTTTTACTAAGAGAAACAGGTAATTGGCAGCGTTACCTATAATTCTTGATATGTGCGGGGAGTTCCTTAAGGTTCTTCCTCCCAGAGATCGTCACTATCTGGGACGTACATTCATTTGTACCTACATAGGCACACGCTTTTGTAGAGAGCATATCAAGACGTGAAGTGTTATGTTGGAGGTCGAGTGCGCTGCTTACCAAACTTTGAACGCGGTAACTTGTACTCGGCACCGACATGGACACTTCCAAACCCAAGGAATGAGTTGTGAGTTTTACTAAGAGAAATAGGTGATTGGCCGTTCTCACCTATAAGTCTTGATGTGTGCGGGAAGTTCCTTAAGGTTCTTCCTCCCAGAGATCGTCACTATCTGGGACGTACATTAATTTGTACCTACATTGGCGCACGCTTTTGTAGAGAGCATATCAAGACGTGAAGGGTTATGTTGGAGGTTGAGTGCGCTGCTTACCAAACTTTGAACGCGGTAACTTGTACTCAGCACCGACATGGACACTTCCAAACCCAAGGAATGAGTTGTGAGTTTTACTAAGAGCAACAGGTAATTGGCAGCGTTACCTATAATTCTTGATATGTGCGGGGAGTTCCTTAAGGTTCTTCCTCCCAGAGATCGTCACTATCTGGGACGTACATTAATTTGTACCTACATAGGCACAC